>NW_004797550.1:585607-587195 GCF_000002075.1 Aplysia californica
CAGACAGACAGACAGACAGACAGACAGACAGACAGACAGACAGATAGACAGACAGACAGACAGACAGAAAGAAAGACGGAGGAAATGAGGAATGAATGGACGTAATGAACGGGAAGGAAAAGTAGGCATTACTAGACCCATCACGTCTCCCACTAGGTAACACACGAAGACTCCCTCAACCCCTCCCATTTTTCTCCACACACTAAGCTACACATCCACAAAAAAAGAAAAGAAAAGAAAAAAATATAACATAAAATAAAAATTAAGCAGCCTTTTTGTTCTCTAACTTTTCCCAGCCCCCCTCTACAAACACCCTTTTCCTGTTGCCCTTTCATCATATGTCTCTTAGAAATCATTTCGTATCAGTATGGGGTCTGTTCGAAACATTATGCAAATTTAATTAAATTGCCTCCCACCGAGTGCCCCAACACCCCCGTCTACGATTTATGAAAGCCACGCGAGGTGGGGGAGAACGAGAGCGGAGATTAGGGGAGCTTAGAGCAGGGCCGCGCTAGGAAGTCGGTACATACATGATGATAAAGATAGGTGTAGCTGCGGCGCATGCGCGCGTATTGTCACTTCCTGTGTCTGTCTGTCTGTCTGACTGTCTGACTGTCAAGGATCTGATGTGAAAATCTTGCTAGATTATCTTTTAAAAACGGATTTGCAAGGGTAATCCCACTCCAGAGGGATGGAACGCACCACACCTTCCATGTTCGGCCTTCGAAGAGGGAAATATGTCGAATACGCTCCTTAAACATTGACATAACAGCAACAAGCACAATGAAAATTGCATCACCAACAACAATAACATCAGTAGTGACACCAGAAACAGCATCTACAACAACACCAACAACAAAAAAAGACCACCAGTTTCAGGAAGCCTTAGTTAGTTTAGTATGGGGTTTTAAGGCGCTCGCAACTGCATAAGGTCATATTATGAGCACGCGAAACAAGTTGGGTTTTTTTTCTCAACGGTTCATTTCTTAGCTTGATACAGGTCAATACTTCTATTAAAAATTTTTGAAACGCTAAAAATCGAGTGTAACTAGGCTTTAGATTTAAATCAAAATTTAAAACAACTTTCTAAACAACACTTTAAAATTTCGAACAATCTTATTCATAACTTTCCATAGAGGCCAATGAAGCCTTAGATTCTGAAATCAACGTTCTAAGCCTGCTCAGTCTCGTATAGAAGAAACGAGTCCAAATACCCGTCGCTCTCAACACCTTTTGGGTGCGGTGCACATTATCATTAAGTAAAGACAAAGAAGATTTACGCAAGAAATGGCAGGTTCGTTCATGTCTACATTAGTAACAATGTCTACTGTCTTCTCGCCGAGAATCTGACGTGTCCGTTATTAAGAGAATGTGGGAGGTCGGCGGGTGCTCTGGTGTGGTTTGCTTCTTCTTTCCTATCAAACATCTATCGTCTTTATCTCCCCTCCTTCTTTTTTTTATGTTTGTTACTTTCTTGTAACACCTCTCTAATCTTCTGGAGCTCATATGACCGTATGCAGTTGCGAGAACCGTAAAAGCTCTACTAAAACTAAAACTTGTTAAGAGGATCTATAATAATTGTTGTCCT
>NW_004797550.1:587295-588834 GCF_000002075.1 Aplysia californica
CATGTGTGTGTGTGTGTGTGTGCGTCGAGGGACGGGGCGGGGGTGGAGGAGGAGGAAAATAAGAGTTAATTAAATAATAACAGTCAATTTGAATCCTCCATTACTTGCTTGTTTGACCTATTTCCTTTGCCTGACAGTGCTTTTTTGTTGAATTACAACCAAAGGCTTGAGTCCTTTTATCCAAGACTGTGCATTCTGGCGTAATTCCTCTTCTTTGTTGTGTATTTGTCGGTTCCAAAGTTGGGACAAGGAAGATGCGATGTGTTCTTTTACGTTCGGTTTCATGTCAGAGAATGAGAATTTACTATTTTTGTTTTTATGTAGTTTTAGTAGAGATTCCTTTGCAAAGTGGTCAACGGCTTCGTTGCCATCAATGCCTATATGGCTTGGAAGCCAGGCTATTGTAACAGATTTTCCAGATTAATGTAAAAAAATGCAGTTTAATTAAAAGTTTTAAAATTCTGTTGTCTGTTATCGGAGGTGTCAGACCGCTCTGGAGATTTCAGACAAGAGAGAGAGAGTCTGAATGGATTAGGAAAGTAGACGTGGTCGATTTATCTATAATATTTAGGGCCATTTCAAGAGCTGTAGCCTCAGCAGTATAGACTGGGGCTTCTGGGTGGGAGTTTCTGTAAGCTTAAACCGTTGTGTTGTGTTTTTCAAGACTTGTGTCTGTGTTAGGTTTGGTTAAATGCCAAGGAGGTATGCTGGACATGGCAAAGGGCTCGATTATGTCTTTAGAAAAATAAATGTCTTGGAGATCGTTCTGGATTCTTATTCCGAAAGGGATTACTTTATTTCCTAAGGAGGATAGAGTTTTTAGATCTTCGGAAAGGCCTTAGACACATTTGTGGGCTGGGTTTTGGGGTACTGAGCAAAATTTAAAAGCGTACTGAAAAGAGAGTTTTTGTCTTCTAAGTTCCAAAGATGGTTCGTGAGATTCTGCCTGTAAACCGTCTACAGGTGAAGTACGGAAAGCGCCTAGGACAAGGTGAAGGCCTTGTTTCTGAATTTTATTATAAGACTTTCTGGCTGATCTGTAAACAGGACTGGCATAGTCCAGCCTGGAGCGGACAAGGGAACGGTAAAGCTGAAGAAGTATTTCAGTATCTCCTCCCCATTCAGGATTGGATATTACTTTTAAGGCGTTGAGAGCACTCTGACACCTCGTCTTTAGGTCTTTCAAGTGTGGTAGGAAAGAAAGTTTATTGTCGAAGATTACGCCCAGGAAACGAGCTTGTTTTTTAACAAGAGTTTCCCCTCCATACAAATATAAATCTAGTTGTCGCACACACTTGTGCGACAGACAAAAATGCACTAAGTTTGTTTTTATTGTGGAGAATTTGAACCCGTGCCCGTTTGCCCAAGTTTCCAGTTTATGGAGTTGAAGCTGAAGCTGACGTTCAATGTGATCCATTTTGGATTTGGATTTATAGCAGATCAGGAAGTCGTCAACGTAAAGTGAGCAGTCAATATTGTTTTGAAGGGGTTTTGTGATGGAATTGATTTTGATTTCGAAAAGAATGGGCGATAAGATGC
>NW_004797550.1:619698-634698 GCF_000002075.1 Aplysia californica
AGAAGAAGAAGAAGAAGAAGAAGAAGAAGAAGAAGAAGAAGAAGAAGAAAATGAAGAAGAAGAAGAAGAAGAAAATGAAGAAGAAGAATCAATTGCCTTCATCGTCGTTATCATAAACTTGTAATAATCACAATTGAAATAATAGTTACAAGACATTGACTATATGCCGTCCCATAATAGCCTTTTGCAGTTCTTAATTGATTTCTCTTCTTAGCGTGAAATTCTGAACTATCTCCTCATTTACATCATTTCCGTTGTCAAGAGTTTGTTTGCAAAGCTTTCAATCATCGCTCTTTTCATCCCATTAGCAGTAAGTATTTTTGTTGACTAACTCATAAAACTTATTGTCCTATGCATCTCCTATACAGTAATGAATAAAAGAAACACTTAAATGTTTTGTTTTGTTCATTACTTCATGTTTTGATGATTTATTTGCAACACCAACATTTGATAATTCTGCCCTGTTTAAAGTCTTGTTTATTGACGTTTCAATGCAATCTCACTTTATGCAATATAATTTTGAGTAGACAGTTTATTTTTACTGAAAAGGAAAAGAGGTTAATTCTGATGATAATGCCGGTCATCACAAACCTGTTTTCTTTATCATTTTTTTTTAGCTTATCCTGAGCCTGAAATCGTCAACTGTCCATCCGGAGAAACGGTCAACGGTGACTACATCATGTCCGGGTCAACAGCCACTTGTGAATGTCGTCAGAAAACTGAGGGTGTTCCTGCAGGCACAGTTGTTCTGTCTCAGGGCGGGTCTACCTTGAACTCAGGATCTGTCGCATTAGGGAATGTCACCTATCCTGGTGGGTAAAGTTAAGGTTAATTAACTATTATTTCAATTTCACTCTCTTCTCAGGCTTGAGTATTGGTTAGTATTATTTCTTGTTCAGATTTGCTGTAATTTATTTACACTTATTTAGACTTTATCTCTTATGTCCGCTGCGTAGATTATTATTAACTTTTGAGACATTTCATTTGGGTCTTTTTTAGCTACATTCATTGGTTCTCACTACATACTAATCTTTTGCGCTGTTCTGCTTTGATCTGGTGTTTTTGTAGGACATGCTTCCAGCCCTGAAGTAAAACATGATACATTTTTTTTGAGGATGTTGAGAGGGGCGTGCATGCCCCCTATGTTTTAACATAATTTGATTATGCAATTACGGTGAAGATTCTCTTAAGAACAATACATTTAGGACGGCTTTAATGGTCGAATGGGTGTTTCGGCTTATGAAAAATACGTAGATTTTGCCCTAGAAGTACTGTATCTTCTTGCGAAAGTGATGGTAAAATATTAGGACAGATTCCAGATCAAAGTGTAGACAGGGTTTTTTTCTCTTTATAGATTGAGGGTATAGCTTCCCGTCAACTGTTCTTTTTTTGTCAGATTTGCTTTCTCTCTTTTTCAAAAAAAAATTTCAGAATATAAAATTTGTTTCAAGACAAGGTGGAATCAGGCGCTGGTCAATTGGTATCACCTCAAAGCTTGTTCATTTGCTTTGCTTTTAGTGAAAAGAATACATATCTATCATGAATAAAAGTCGAGATATTAGCGGTTGAAGGAGGTGTGGGTAGCCTGTTTTCAGAAGTAAAATTAGCGAGAAATTGGCAGCCAAATTCTGGCGACTTCCTAAGCTTGAGAGTACTCACAAACTGCAAATTAACATTTCTGTTCCTTAAATCACCATTTTTCAGTAAAATCCAAATAAAATTGTGGTTTTAAATGGACCTTGAAGGTGCTGAGTCACGGAACAAAAATTTGATAAAAATTGTGAAACGACAGAAAAAGGCCAGTTTCTTCGATTTCATTACTTTTGACGAACGCCTGATTTCACCACGATTCATTTCATATTATTCGTGAAACAGGGCTCAGAATGATGCACGCTAGTCACGTTGGCTTATTATCTTTTTTATTCTGTGTCTGTCAACAGCCAGATCCAGAAGCCGGCCAATGGCTAAATATAACAAGGAGCAGAAAGCATGTCAAACTAAAACATCGGACGACAGTTACAATAACAAAGTTGATGACCACAGAACAAAATGAGAAAAACTTTGCTGTGTACTGAAGAATGTGACACGTGCGCTCTTTGATCATTCTGATGTTCTTTTAATACAGGAACATGTTTTATTGTCTGCCTTTTCAAACGCCACCCAGAAACAATACTCTAGGTTTTTTTAAATGTGAAAACCGTGTGTGTTTTTAGGTTTTTGCACACCAATCAATGTTCAGACGTCTTTTTCGATCCTCTTCCAGGCAGGTAAAGGTTCAGAGTTACTACGCAAATATTCCTTACTTTGTGAATTAACTTACTGACCGTATATTACAATTTGACATTTTAGGGAACAACAATGACCAGACGTTGACTTGTCGTTCTGAGTCTTCTCTAGGCCAAGCAGGTCCCTCTGCCTCCAAGACCGCCAAGTTTGCCTGTGAGTGTTCTCAGTTCTTGCGGAATTTAAAAAACCCAACGCTGTACATTTTGTCAATCTGTACTTCTTTCAATTGTCACTGTCTACTCTGGTTATTTTTTTTACATTAGCATGTTATGTCTATTCTAGACGTATCATCTCACACAGAGTACATGTTTCGGTCACGCAGTGTCCAAGATACCCAAGTTAATATGTGCCCATTTGTGTGTGTGTGTGTGTGTGTGTGTGTGTGTCTGTGTGTCTGTGTGCGTGTGTTTGTGTGTGTGTGTGTGTGTGTGTTTGTGTGCGTGTGTTTGTGTGTGTGAGGGTGTGTGTGGGGGGGTATGATTGTGTGTGTGTGTATACGTGTGTGTGTGTGCGTCTTTATGTGTGTGTGTGTGTGAGTGTGTGTGTGTGTGTGTGTGTGTGTGTGCGTCTGTGTATATTATGGGTGTTGGTTTTTCTGAACTGCTAATTGTAGAGAACAAAATGAATCCGTCATGATTTGCTTCCATAAAGAGAATGTTTCAATGTTGATTTTTAAAACACTGACCGGCACATGGGCTAAGTAAAAAGGAACCGAGACTTTTATCCATATATTATGTAATAATTGAATTGAAGAGAAATATTTAACAAATGGCCTACTTAAAATAAAGGGAAGCGAGAAGAGAGACAAAATGATAATCTAAAGTGCTAAACAAATTGATTGAAAACATGTTTCGGGAAAAGGACCAAAATGTCCGAGCAAGATCGTAGCGAGTTCTATAAAAGTGTAAACAGTATGTGGGTGAGGGAAAAAATACAACGCGACATGTATCTTTAAAGACAAAGGGGTAAATGCCATACTAACAACGATGCTATTAAAGACAAACGGGAAAGCTACTTCCAATGACTCCTCAACCCAGACGTTTGCCACGCGGACAACAAGAAAAATCTAAACCATCATATTATGCAGAGGAAACAGAACCACCCATACTGTCCAGAGATATTGAAAATGAACTCAAAACCAGCCCCAATAACAAAGCACCAGGACCAGAAGACAACACAGAGGAAACCATAAGGGCTTTTTGGAACGCCGGCGTTCTGTGCCTGAGATGAGTTTTCAAAAAAGCCTGGTACAAAGGAAATGCCCAGAAGGTCGGTCAAACGCCATAATGGAAAAAAGAGAGGCAACAAAATGTACGACTGCACAACATACATAGACATCTTTTTATTAAGCCACAAAGGGAAAGCGCACACTATAAGAAAGGAATAAAGGATAAGACTTAATTTAGAGATAAACCTGAATAAAGCTCAGTTCAGATTCTGCAAAGGGCGAAGATGCACTGATGCTGTATTCAAAATAAGACAGTTATTCGAGAAAACCATCAAACACTGCAAGGAAGCCAACATTGTCCTCAAAGATCAGGAGAAGGCCTTTGACAGCGCAAAAATGAGGAAGACACTTGAAATGTATGGCGTCAGAGGATAAGGGTTAAGCAACATCAGTGCTCTATACACCAAAAGTCAAAAGAGACAACACATACTGGTTCAAAGTAAGATCAGGAGTACGTCAGGGATGCATTTTATTTCTGCTTTTTTTTTTTACAGTACGATGATACAATAACGCAATGCGCAAGCCAACACTCAGAAAGTTTAAATAAACCCATTTTGGCAGATGAGCAAGGTCAATACCGGAGTTATATTCAGTCTGTGGGAACCTAGAACACCGTGGCTTAAGGGACATCATCATCCAGTGCCAGATCTGTGACAGACATCGGCGGTCCTGGTTTTCCATTCATTCATTTACTCGGATTCTCTCAAAAAACTACGTTTCCCTGATCTGTCCCTGTAACCCATTTGTTTAGGTTCCGTAAGTAGGTTGTTCTGGGCCTACCCCTGCCTCGTTTGCCTTCAATTTTGCCAGTGAGAGCTATATGTTCAAGATCTTTATGTCTATTCAGGAGTCCCAAAAACTGCATTTGTCGTTTCCTGGTTGTTTTTAACAGTGAGCGCCCCACGTGGTTCATCACGCACACCCCCTTTTGATTTCTTTTCCTCCCACGATATTCTCATTAGTCTTCTAAGAATGGAGCTATAGTCGTATAGCATAATACACCCAAACCAATTAGATCCCTCTTCGAGTCATAAATCCTCAGACCATTTATTAGAGGGTTCGTGTGGTGACATTCTTATCGGAACTCCATAAACAAATTTTTGTTAGAGAAGTAGCTTGTTGGTGAAGAAGGCAAGGTGGGGGCTGAAGCTGAAATCCCCACCTCATGAGATTCTACTGCTTATCACCATTACGTTTTGCCCCCCCCCCCCCTGCCATTTTTCCTCAATATTCCGAATAATACTGGTTATATACATTTTGCTGTATTGCATAAGCTATCCCAACCTCCATTTTCTCCCTCATGCACAAGTGAACACGCAGGTACATTTTTTTTTTTTACATATTAAAATACAGAAATATCCAGAGACATTTACTGAAGTAACCGAATGAATGGCAAGTTATATGCAGAGAGTGAGTCACTTTCTTATGGTACACTTTATTTTTCTTTAAATCCAGCGTTATGTATTCTACTCGAACCTCATAATTCAAATGAAGAACAGCTTAGCATGGGATAGTATGAATAATTTGTTGGGGGTTTTTTATTCTAGCATTTTTTTCCGTTCTTACAGATGGACCAAGTAGCGCTACCTTAATCTTCTCACCAACAAACTCGTCCAGTTTGTGTCAAGGCACCAGTCTCAGTGTTGTGTCCACTTGCACTGTTGACCCGAGTACAGTAAACCCTCAGCCAGTCTACCAAATCTCCGTGAACGGTACACAAGTAGGCACATCTGTACAGCAGACTCTACAGTTACAGGGCGGAGCTCACAACATCAGATGTCTTGTCGAGAACTCGTTATTTCCCACTGATCTCTTCACTGATGTCACTCAGACTTTCATTGTCATGGGTTTGTTGTTGTTATTATCATTGCTGTACCTTCATTGATGTCACAGGAACATTCACTGATCAATCAATGATTTTTACAGATCTATGTTTAGCATGGTAGGATATAATACCATATCAGATATAAAAATCATTGTTTAACTTAGTTATACGTTCTTGGCTATTCTTAACCAGATCAACTACCAGATTTGCGACACGTTCTATTTATTGCAGTTTAGGACATCGTCATTGTTGATAGTTTTATTTCTTCTAATCTCGCAGTTCTTTCAGATCGTTATTTCTTTTGCTTTTGGTTCTAAATCTCCCAGTCCCTCCACCGGGTCCTCCTGAGATCACTGTGAGTCAGCCGTCGGTCCTCAGTACTGGAGAAATCTTGGTGAAGGAAAATGTCATAATCAGAGTACAGTGTGAGGTCCGAGGGGGATATCCTGCTACAAGTGACGTACGTTTGAGCTGTCCTAGTTCTCAGGCCGGTAGCTCTGGTGAGAGTTCTGTGGTCGTAACTAGGTCACAAGAGACACAATGCTTGTGTATGGCCACTCACGACAGTGGATGTTACAACAAACGGAGTGACGTCACCATCAAGGCTGCTTGTGAGTTGTGATTGTTTTCTACCTATCTAAACGTCATAGAGGAGAAACCAATTGGTTTATAATATTTTTAAAGTTACATGTCTGTTGTTTTAAAACTACTTCTCACCAGTATGTCTTGAATAGACATCATCAGGTTTTGTTTCTGGGTTTGTGTACACTCTGTTTGTTGAAAAAAATGTTGGTAGCACTTAACTAGGGAGACAGGCAAATTTATTAGACCGCACAAAATGTATTACTTTAAAGACTGAGAATGATGGAAGACATTGAAAAGTGAGAGGGAGGGAGGGGGCGGGGGGGGGGGATGGTGTTGGGAGGGTATGTTCATATTATGTTTGTATTCAACAACTTTTTATTCTGTCAGTAATCCATTTAATAAGCCTACTATTTGTTTGGCTTTTTACTTCCTTCATTGTTGTTTGGTGTTTTTAAACTTCCACTGTAGTCGAATAATTTATATTTATAACTGTTTTGTATTCTGATTATCCCCATTTTCCTGTTGTCTTCTCTGTACCCAGACGGCCCTGAAGGCGTCACGTTAGAGAGAAAAAACGTGAGACCAGAGGAGGCTGGAACGTATAACCTGTGTCCGTCAGTGACACCAGATATAACAATGGAATGTTCTGTGGGAGTTGTCTACCCGGCAGCAAGTTTAACCATCACAATGACGCCAACAGGAACACAAAATGTTGATGCATGTACGGGAAACGACAAGAAGTGTTCCTACCACTTTGTGCCTTCAAAGGGAGGTAATCACGAGTTCCGGTGTTACGCAGTGAACAGCGCATTTGGAGATATGAGGGGAGACAGTCCACCTGTACAGGTCTACGTGCGAGGTGAGAAGGAGTCTTTGAAATTCGAAAAAAAAAATTATAATCGTATTATAGTGCTGATACTTAAATGCACAAAACAATTGTCCAATTTTCCTTTTTCCTTTTCATGGGCATTCATGCATACAACATAACCTGATTTATAGTAAACAAAAAAGAGCAAACATAATGGCATCATCAAAGTAATAAAATACAATTTTTAAAAACAACAACTGGCATTCTCTGCTCACTGGGCAAGTTTTAACAGGTTTTTATAGCTCAACACCTTGTACGTTCACTGTGATGTTACTAAAAAATGTTGTTCAAACGCACAAATAGTATAAATTTTCAGTTTCTAAGGACCATAAACCTTGACTGCCATTTCTCTGGTAATATTACCTCGGACGCCAGGCAACCGCTGCCTCATTCAGTTCCTAAATCTCGACTTTTTTTCAAGATAGATCGATGGTTTTTGTGTTGTTTTCTTTTTCATCAAAAGGAGAATAATTGAAAAAACTTTGAGATGATATCAATAACTCTATAACATGCCCTAAAAATGGCGAGTGCTCGATTCCACCGCGTTGTTACACAAATGAAGACCGTGGAAGTACGTGCTCATACTCAGCGTATCAGGAATCTCATTGAAGGTTATACCATTAAGCTTAAAAGGAGCATGTGCTTAATGTTAAGCTATCACCAATACACATTACGAAAAATACACAAAAAAAGGGAAAAAAAAAAAAGAAAGATGACATCAAAGACAAGTGCAAAACGTCGCCGGTGACACTATATTATTATGACTGACCGGTCACATTCTAATCGTATAATTATGCCACATACGCTCTTATTTCGTCCAACCAGAACCTCCCAAAAAAGCCCCAAAACTAACCATCAACGGTGAAGATTTCACGGGCGCAAGTACGGATGACAACCTGGTTTTTTTTAATGGCGAAGAAAACAGTTTGATATGTCAAGTTGATGGGGGATTCCCGAAGATCTCTCCCTCCGACATCTATGTACAATGTGACGGTGTGAACGTGACAGATGGAAAGGTTGTGTTCATACCAGATAGAAAAGCGACCAAGTGCATTTGTCGAGCAGAGCACCCTAGTGGATGTTACGACCTGTCTACTGAAGTCCTCGTCATTGTAACTGGTGAGTCATTATATATATATATATATATATATATATATATATATATATATATATATATATATATATATATATATATAATATCTTTTTCTCTCTCTCTCTCACTCTCTCTCTGTGTATGTTTGTATGTGCGTGTGTGTGTGTGTGTGTGTGTGTGTGTGTGTGTGTGTGTGTGTGTGTGTGTGTGTGTGTGTGTGTGAATGTGTGTGTATGTGTGTATGCGTGTGTGTTACGAAATATCTGGTGTGTGCGATGGTCTGTTTCTTAATTTCTTAAATTGAAGGGGTTTTAACGCACCTTTCGACACAATTCAGATCGTGCTTGCCTATCAGGACCAACATGATCTGAGAGGGATACAGTCTCCCGGCAGAGAGATCGAGATACCTACTTTACTTTTACTTTTTCATCCTCTGTTGCCGTTAAGATGCAGTTTTCTATGGTAGGTCAGCTCTGCAACTCTTTCAGTTAAGTTATGTTTTCTAAGGGTTTCCCTTGACACTCTCATCCATCTTTTGCGTGGCCTTCCTCTTCCTTTATAGCCTGGGTGCTTGGTGTTGTAAGCTGTCGGGGCTGGCTGGGCAGGTGACAAACGTAAAAGGTGGCCAAACAATTTTATTCTCTGTCTTTCTATTTAATGCAAGCAGAACTCAATGGCGATAGCTGCTCTTACTTCTTCATTTCTCTGCCTGTCTCGTCTTGTGATGTTAAGGGTTTTGCGGAGACATTTTATTTCGTATGCAGTGATTTTGCGTTCATGGGTTTTACTTAATGTCCAAGTCTGGTGCTTATAGCATAATGTTGGTAAGGATATTGAAGTGACAAGCTGTCTCTTTGTGTCCATGGATATGTTTGGATGTGAAAGGAGGGGTGCAAGCTGGTAAGTGACAGCATTGGATCGTTGAGGTCGCATTTCTATTTCTCTGTCTATGGACCGGTTTTCAGAAAAAGCACTGCCAAGATATTTAACTCCTTCACTTGTTTCAGTTGTTTACTATTGATATGGATGTTCAGGGAACTACGGTTTCGGCTCACTTTCATAACTTTTGTTTTTGATATGCTTATTCCCATGTTAAATTTCTCGCAGCAAATGTTCAGCTCGGTAGTGTGATTTTAGAGGCTTTGTTGGTTTGGATGAATAAGACATTGGTCGACTGCGAATAGAAGCTCATTTATGCTTACTGTTCTTTGGTTTGCGTCCAGCGTTATTGTGTAAATATATATATATATATATAAATATATATATATATATATATATATATATATATCTATATTTATACCCCTATATATATATAAAAATATATATATATATATTTATATATATATATAATATATATATAATGAATAGAGGGGGAGATAGAACGCATCCCTGCCGTATTCCAGATCTTACTTTTAACTAGTTTGTATTGCGTTATACTACGTATTCCATGGAGAGTTAGAAAAACAAATGAAGAAGTCTAGGCTGAACAAATCATAGAAGACAGCTTATGACGAATATAAGAAAGCGACAGGCAAATTTCTTCGGACACACAATGCGGAAAGAAGCATTGGAGAATATTGTAACAACAGGCAAGTTTGATGGAAAGAGAGGCAAAGGAAGACATAGTGAAAAGATACTGGACAAGATGACAACATGGCTAGGAGCAGCAAGAACAACAGACACCATTGCTGCAACGCAAGACAGAGTGGAGTGGAGGTCCATGATCGCCCACGCCAGTCGTCAAGGCACCGGATGATGATGATGATGATGATGTATTGCCTTCCTTCGTTCTTACAGAGCTTTTGTGTTTGGTATATAGAGCTCTGACATTATCTAACATTTGTCCTCTGACGCCATACTTTTCGAGTGTCTTCCAGAGTTTTGAATGATTTACTCTGCCAAAAGCCCTCTACTGGTCTTTTAAGACGATGTTTGATTCTTTTTTGGTTTCGGCTGTTTTCTTGCATATCTATCTCAATGCGAATAAAGCATCCGTGCATCCTCCACCATTTGGAATCCTAACTGAGGTTTACTCAGATGTTCCTCTGCAATAGGTCTTATCCGGTGTTCTAGTATCTTTGTGTATATTTTCCCTCCATGACTTAATGAAGAGATAGCTCTATACATTGTGCAGTCCCGTTTGTTACCTTTCTTTTTCCATAGTGGGACCACTATGGCTTCCTACCAGTCTTCTGGGCATTTTATTTGCTATCAGGCTTTATTGAAAATTCACCTCAGCCACAGTACGCCTGTGTTTCCACAAACTCTCATGGGTTCCACAGTGATGTCATCTGCTCCTTGGGCTTTGCTCTTGGGGCTGGTGTTGAGTGCCTTTTCTATTTCACTGAGAAGTATGGGTGGTCCTGTTTGCTCTATATGTGATGGTTGGAACTCTTCCTGTTGTCCATGGCAAGCGTCTGGGTTGAAGAGTTGTTGGAAGTAAAATTTTACAATCTTTTTTTATGGCATGCTTGCTGAGAATGGCATTACAAATGTATGTCAGGTTGTGTGGGTCTTTCCTTACCCTCATGCTGTTCACACGTGTATAAAACTCTGTAGGGCTTTCCTTTCAGATTTTGGTCAGTTTCTCACCATATATTTTCCATGCATTTTCCTTAGCAGTTTTGATGATTCTTTTGGTCTCTCTTCTCGCTTTCCTGTATTCTATATATAGTTCTCTTCAGTCTTTGACTTCTGCCATTTCTTAAATGTCTTCTTTTTCCTTTTAGTAATTTCTTTGGTTTCGTCATTCCACCAGCGTTTTGTTCGGCCTTTGTTTCCGTCTATTTGTTTGGTGCTACAACTGTTTGTTAGTGTTTCTGACATTGATTTTTTTTAATGCTTGCCTTTCGTCTTCTACGTCTTTGGTCTCATGGTAACAGCTTATTGTACTCCTTGGTACAGTCATCTTCGAGATACTCAATATAAATCCTCTCCTCACATGATATTGAACTCGGGTCTTCCGTGTGGGGCAATGAAACGCCTAACCACTGCACCGCAGATACCGGTGATGAAAATAAGTGAATATTTGTGTCTGTATTTGTGTATGTATATTGTGTGGGCGTATGCGTTTTTGTGAGCTTCAGTTTCTCTGTGAGTGTCGGTAGTCCTGTTGATCTTACGGCAAACACACTGTTTTTATAAAGTGCCATGATGTTCTTCAGCAATTGTCCTGTTACACCATATTCCTCTAAGATTTCCCAAAGTTGACATTTATTTACGCGGTCGAACGCCTTGTCCTGGTCCATGAAGAAGATATTATGGTGTTTGTCATAATATGCAATGGCAGTCTCACACAACTGTCGTAATGTGAAAGTAGCGTCAGTACAGACCCTGCCTTTTCTGAAGCAAAACTGGGATTCACTGAGTTGGGTCTCTACTATTGGTCTCATTCTCATTTTTAGTATATTGGCAAACATGTTACCCACATTTCTGAGAAGGGATATTCCTCTCTAGGTTCCAGTCTCTTTTATTGCCTTTCTTTTTCCAAATAGGTACAATGACAGCTCGTTGCCAGTCATCGAATGTTGATTTTGTCGCCCAAGGCAGGTTACATATCCTCCATAGCCAGAGTTCACCGATATGTCCGCATAGTTTGATCTCTTCTATTGTGATATTATCAACGCCTGGCGATTTGTCTGTGAGGCTTTTCTGTATAACTTGTTGGATTTCACTCAGCAGTATTGATGGTTCTAGAGTGGTTTCTTTTGGTGAGAAGCTGTTTGGTGTGGTTTCCCCTAAAGGATTCAGCAGCTCCTGGAAATAGCGTTTCCATCTTTCCTGAATCTTTGGCTTGTTGAAAATATTGTTTGTCTTCTGGATCTAAAATACATGTTCTTTGGTGTTTTCTGTAGAGAATAAAGCATTCATGATTATATAAACTACTTGAGTTCTCTGCAGACGTCAGGTGTGCTAGCTGTTAATGAGCGTCTGCAACGCCTTTAATGGCAAGAAAGGAGGTTAGACGGTATTATTAAGATCACCGCGGAGCAACGCCGGTAGTGTATTCCATTGTCGTGCCTTAAAACGACCTGAAAAGGAGAATCATCCCAACTTTCACAATAGTCAAATAATTTAGTCCAGCATAAAAGATTAAAAAGTGTTTCGAGCTCTTTACCAAGATTGTTTTTGATGTTAGATGAATGGTGTGTTTAAGAAGCAAATATGTTTGAGACCATTACACGCACCCAAATATGACACCTGATATAAAGAGACCCCTTTGCTTTGTTTAGAGATAAGCTGAGCGTACATATTAAATGTACCCCTAAGAAAACCCAGAAAGTCAACATAATTTTGGTCAAAACTTAAGAGAGGGGACACAAAAGTTTCCAGAACATTTGGAGAAATTTATTCTTTGAACTTAATTTTTCCAAACTAACATCATCTGTTCGTTATTTCATTTTTATTTCGATAAGGATGCTCTGTTCTAGTTCTTTTTTAAAAAGTGGTGAAATCAGTAGAAACGTGCAATTAATAAACTTTGTAAGTGTAAAGGTGACATTCCTTAAAACAGTATAAATATTATTACGTCGCTCAACTCTCCCCCTCCCCACCCCAAAAAAAACCCACACATTATCATGTCACACAAAAATTGAACAAATGAAACATGCCATGTTATGTTTTTTACAGTACATTTTTAAAAATAGCTTTTCAGTTTAATATTATGTTTCCAAAAATCGACCAGTTTGAGATTTATTATTATGAATACTTAGATGATTGAAAAAAGAAATAATAAAAGGAAAATCCTTTTGAAAGACTCTCCAAAACGCTGGAAACTCAATGTTTCATACTCTATAAGAAGAAGAAGAAGAAGAAGAAGAAGAAGAAGAAGAAGAAGAAGAAGAAGAAGAAGAAGAAGAAGAAGAAGAAGAAGAAGAAGAAGAAGAAGAAGAAGAAGAAGAGGAAGAGGAAGAGGAAGAGGAAGAGGAAGAGGAAGAGCAAGAGCAAGAGCAAGAGCAAGAGCAAGAGCAAGAAGAGGAAGAAGAGGAAGAAGAGGAAGAACAGGAAGAACAGGAAGAAGAGGAAGAAGAGGAAGAAGAGGAAGAACAGGAAGAACAGGAAGAAGAGGAAGAAGAAGAGGAGGAGGAGGAGGAGGAGGAGGAGGAGGAGGAGGAGGAGGAGGAGAAGAAGAAGAAGAAGAAGAAGAAGAAGAAGAAGAAGAAGAAGAAGAAGAAGAAGAAGAAGAAGAAGAGGAAGAGGAAGACGAAGAGGAAGAGGAAGAAGAGGAAGAAGAGGAAGAAGAGGAAGAAGAGGAAGAAGAAGAGGAGGAGGAAGAGGAGGAGGAGGAGGAGGAGGAGGAGGAGGAGGAGGAGAAGAAGAAGAAGAAGAAGAAGAACAATAATAATAATAATAATAATAATAATAATAATAATGATAATGATAATGATAATAATAATAATTATGACAACAATAATAATAATGACAACAATAATAATATTAATATTGTATTATAAACTGTAGACTGTTGCAAAGGACACACAGACGGCCGATCATTGCTCTTTCTGGCATGGACACTCAGCGGCCCAGAGTGGGCACACGCAGCCCTCGTTTGTTCACATGGGTGACGTCACTGCCGCTTCTATTTATTGTAGTATTTCAACAACAAACAAACAAAGAAAAAAAAAAACGTCTGCAGGAACTATCGTGACCACAGACAGCGAGACCTTTTCTCTATTCACGTTTGTTTGTTTTCATAGAGAGTGATGAGAACGACCAAGATAGTCTGGAGACCACAACAGTAGTAGCCGTTGGAGCAGGCGGAGCAGCTTTGGTCGTCGCTTTGATTACCGCAGTTACTCTGTGCTGTTTCTTAAGGAAAAAAGGTAAGCAGCTCGAAATGTTACGATTGTTTTCTTCTTCAGTTTTGAGTACCATAATAGTATTACCTTTTTCTAGAATCCTATGTTTAGATACATAAAACTAAGGTAAATATATATATATATATATATATATATATATATATATATATATATATATATATATATATATATATATATATATATATATATATATACATATATATAAATATATAAGCTATATAATTGTGTTTACTTTGTTTTGGTTTTGAAGTAGTGGTAACTGAGACCTTTCTCTTTTATCTTGTGAACAGTAATTTAAATGGTTGTACGAGTAAAATGTCCATCACCTTTATGCCCCTTGTTGTTATTGTTGCTGTTGGTGGTGCGTTTAATGTTGTTCTAAATCCAGTAGGCTTTGTGAAAGTGTTTCGTCAGGCCATTTTAAGTCTAAAGTACAATATATTTCACTTTGAAACTATGGGAGCACAATAAATTTGAACATAATAGTGGGGCGGTTTAGCCCAAAATTTTTTAAGGGTTGTGCATTTTGTGATACAAGCACCAAATTTGGCACAGACGTAAGTCAATATATTGCAAACATTTTTAGATATTGGGCCACTCGGATATCTCTCTTTATGGCCGCCATATTGGATTTCAAAATGGCCGCCATTTGAAATCTACATTTACGATTATCTCTGGGTCAAATGCTGCTATTGACTTCATTTTGGTGTCTAAATGTATGTTTTTGGGGTCAAGCAAGCCAATGGTAACAATCTGAATTGCGTATTTCTACTAATGGGTCGCCATATTGGATTTCAAAATGGCTGCTTTACATTGCATGGCTGCTTCTCGATCTACCTTCGTCGTTATCTTGTCGCCGTCACATGTTTGGAGAAGCCAAACCCTTCACAGGGTTCGCCGGAGGATGCCAAGAAGAATCTGTTGCAATCGTTGCTGCTTGCAATAATAACAAAATTGAAGTAACTTTTGACGAATTACGTTTCAATCCGAATCTTAAAAAACAAAGTTTTAACCCTTTACTTCCCTACCAAGCATTTCAACACTTCTAATAATACAAAGCAGAGCCAGGGAGTTTGGGCGAATTTATACCTTCATCACTGACTTAGCTATTTCAAGAGATAATATATGAAAAATAATTTGGCTCATTCGGATGTCAGATTATCTGAAGTTTCGTCCCTTTGACCATAGGTGACGTGTGGCCCCAGCAATGCTCCCAGTGCACCAAGATTGGCACAAATCATGTTTTGTTGTTGTTGGGGGAGGTTCTTTTGCTTGTCAACATGTAGCTCCAAAAGT
>NW_004797550.1:639698-642646 GCF_000002075.1 Aplysia californica
AAATAATAATAGCCCAATGCACAGAAAAAGGCTATTTTCGTTGATTTTATTGTTTTGACAAGCGCCTGATTTCACAACGTTGCCTCACATTTGACTTTTGATTGAATAGGGTAAAAAGGAAAAGTTTATACCAGATGATATTTTCTTGCCTGTCAAAGTTCTACACTGAACAAAACTCCCACACTGCTCAGTGGAAATTCTTCTACTTTTCGGCGACTTGTTGTTGTTTTTTTTCAATCCACAGAATGGCCAGAAGGAAGACTAAGTCATTACATGGACTCGGATAAGGACCTGATAAATGCAAAGAATGCTTACGTCCAGATCCTGATGGGAAAAACCACAGCTGAAACCATTGCACATGGGTCTCCGGAGACAACTTATGATGACAGGAGACCTCACAACAACGGGGCGGGTCAGAAAGGTAAATGTAACTCACAGGTGAGTTATACGTCATTGGAGGTCGAATGCAGTGAGACTTTAAGGGGGGAAGGAGGTGGGGAGTGTTGAGACTGACGAGAAGGACAAAATTAAGAGAATAGGAGAGTAGTAGAAAGAAGGAGAGTGTCAGGTAAGACTTCTGGTATCTTTGTTGTAGCTGTTAGGTGCTTCGTCGTCGCACGCAGGAGATGTGTGTTTGGTTCCTGCATGGGACACGTTTTATTAATAGAGAAAATTATCCTTTTGTTTGCTTGGACATTGTGTTTTTCTTGGATTGGTCCTGATAGGGAAGGTTCAAAGCAGTCTACCTCTTGTGTGATCTAGACTCCGTCTGTGGGGTCTTTAAAAATTAAACGTTTACAATAGCATACTACTATATATTATGTGCCATGATTTGGTGAAATCAGGCGCTCTACAAATTTTGGGTATAATAATAATATGGAGTCATTGGAATCATCTTAAATCTTGTCAGTTTGTCTTGTTTTTGATGCAAAAATACCCTTTTATCTTCAGTAGAAGTCGGGATATTTGCGATGGAAGGAGATGGTGGGCGGTGGGGGTCGCCTAGTTTCAGAGATAAGATTCATGAGAGAATGACCTTCAAAGTTTGGTAACTTCCATAGTTTGAGAGTACTTGGTGACGGAAAATTTACATTTGTTTGTGTGTGTGTGTGTGTGTGTGTGTGTGTGTGTGTGTGTGTGTGTGTGTGTGCCTTTAATCAACGTTTGTGGGAAAAAATTCAAACAGAAATATGTTTTAAACGGAAATAGTAAGTGTTGAGCCAACTTTTAAACAACAACAAACCCCCGTTCCACCGCTTTCCTATTCTCTGGACATGTTCTGTCATCTTCTTTCATCTCCACTTTCTTTTGTAACCCGCCCTGCCTCACCCTCCCAACTTACCCACCCTCCCCCCGGCCTCCAGCTCCTCTTTCCTTTACCCTTGATCCTTTTTACATTAGTTATTGCTTCTCTTGACACCTTAGTACTGCTGTCTTCCAGCTACATGTATGGTAGGTAAGATTGAACACCTAGCCTTCTCGGATAAGGGTGAACCATATTGGAGGTCCCTTGTGCAAGTTGAGCACGTTAAAAATTTCTTGGCTGTCCTAAAATCGATAAGAGTAGATTTCGGCCATCATCCGGGCAAAAATGAAGCTTACTTCCTACCAAAACTGAAAATGCTCTTGTCAGTATAAAAACATAGAGTACCTTCGAAATCGGAATGTGGCTGCCTGAAGGGAAGGTAGGAAAAACCATCACACACGTATAAATTAGTTATACACAAGATAAAGAATCAGGGGTTGACTACCTGTGAGACCTAGCAGAGGAGAGCAAAGAAGAAGAAGAAGAAGAAAAAGAAGAAGAAGAAGAAGAAGAAGAAGAAGGAGGAGGAGGAGGAGGAGGAGGAGGAGAAGAAGAAGAAGAAGAAGAAAAGTTATTAGATTACAGTGCAGAGTACATTACCTGAGGTCTTGCGCTTCTCTAGTCAAAGTTAACGGAGACTGGTGTGTGTGGTGTAGCCGTCAGGCACTTCGCTGTCGCATGTAAGAAACCCGAGTACAATTCCCAAGATGGGAGATTTTAAAGACAATTTTTATCGAGTATCTTGGTCTTTCTGCAGATGTATCCTTTTCAGAACTGGTTGACCTTGATAGAAAGTGTCCAAAAACCGCCTCCTAAGTATTAAATAAAATGTGTCGGTGGGGGATTAACACCAGGACAGTTTATATAGAGAATGACTAAGGAATGAATTGCAGTGCAATGAAAGGAATGATAATCTGACTAGTCGTTAGTGCTTTAAAATATACACTTTAGACCTGCCATG
Source organism: Aplysia californica (assembly GCF_000002075.1). Taxonomy (NCBI): domain Eukaryota; kingdom Metazoa; phylum Mollusca; class Gastropoda; order Aplysiida; family Aplysiidae; genus Aplysia; species Aplysia californica. The sequence continues at coordinate 641,966 of NW_004797550.1, forward strand.
TTATGTATCTATTTACTTTCTTCATCCATTATATCTATTCATTTTAAATTCATTTTAATCCATGTTAGTCAGTTCATTTATGTATTTACCGTGAACTAGGCTGTTTTGGCATCTTTTCTGGCAATCTGCTTTGATAATGTTATAAAACTACGTAAAGTGGAGCTTTATGGATACATTCATTTATTGATCGATTGATTGATTGATTGATTGATTGATTGATTGATTGATTGATTGATTGATTGATTGATTGATTGATTTATTTATTTATGTATTTATTTGTCCATCTGTTTAATATAAGAAAAAGAAACACAAGATCGAGGCAACATAAAAATCGAGTTTAAACGAACAGAAACCAAATGACGAAATTCCAAAGAATTTGACCGGTCTGAGTGCGTTTAAGAATCTGTATTTGCCAAAGGAATTATAATTTACAGCAGTTTCATTAAAATAACTGGCGCGTTTTATTGTTCTTTCTCGTTGCAGATCATTACGTGAGTTTTGAACCTGAACCGGACTATTTCAGCTTTGACATTGGTGAGTATGTTTTTTTGTTCTCTACTGTTGTGTTATGTTTATTGCGAACAGTCTCTCTCTCTCTCTCTCTCTCTCTCTCTCTCTCTCTCTCTCTCTCTCTCTCTCTCTCTCTCTCTTTCTCTCTGTCTCTCCCTTTGTCTCTTTCTC
>NW_004797550.1:647849-650463 GCF_000002075.1 Aplysia californica
GAGAGAGAGAGAGAGAGAGAGAGAGAGAGAGAGAGAGAGAGAGTAACACTTTAGAAGCCCGTGTTAATCCACTGCACGTCTTGTCAATGACAAAGCTATCGGTCATTCGACTGGAAATCTGGTAGTGATGTAATGTATCTGAACCTGTAGAATAATGGTGGGCTTTTAGACAGAATGACAAGACCAAAGACTATGACGAAGAGTAAGAATAACATAACATTTTCTTTCTCTCCCCAGCTGCAGAACAAGTAAAGAAACCGTCCCACGTGAACGTTGACAACGCTGGTTGTTTATTGGTTTACGATTTTCAGAAAACACAAAGATCAAATTTTAACACGGTTTCGTTTTCTGTTGAATGTAAACGTGTGCGTTTAATACATCTCAGCATTTCTTTCATGTTCATCATCATCATCATCATCATCATCATCATCATCATCATCATCATCATCATCATCATCATTGATTTATAGCAATAAAAAATAGGCAGGCGCTATTTGCAACGCCCTGTTCTGAATAGCTCTCGTGCTATTTGAAATGCCACGTTCTGAATAACTCCCATGCTATTTGAAACGCCAGTAGATCTAGATCTAGTATCCATCGTGTCTACATAAAAATATTGTAGTTCTGCCTGAATTGTGGAAGCTTTCTCAGTTTTTTGATAAACCTCCTAGGATTTGACTCCTTTTTTATGACGTTGTCCATCTCTCATAATCATAATCATTTGAGTTTGAGCAAGTAAGTCGAAAGACGCTTGGGTAACAATAACAAGACGGTGCAACACGGTTTAACTCTCTCCGCAGTGTCGTCATACAATAGATCTAGATCTCCCTAAAAATAGTATCTCTAAGTTAGCCCTAGAGAACGTTACAAGCTGTCTACGTTCTGTAAGTCTAATGTTCAGTGCCTCCAAGCGTGGCATCGAATCCCGATCCCGGAAGGTTTGTTGTTTTTTTTCTAAAATAACATTTTAAAAATTGGACTCACTCACCAAGAAAGCCACTATTGAACTTTATCCAGGCTTTAAAAAATCCCTAAATTTGTTAAAGGAAAAGTGTAGGCTGTAGTAAGGCCGACTTTGTACAGAGGTCCTCTTGGGGACGAAACCAGAATGTGCATGCTTCATCACTACTTTAAAAAACTACAAAGAAACAAGTTGTAATTATGGGGAAAATTTTGTTGGTCAGTCGAGAAGAGGACAACAACAACAAAAATAACAAAACAAAAAAACCTTCCAGGGCGGGGATTCGAACCCACGTTCATAAAATAACGATTTGGCTTCAAGCCCAAACGCGCTGTCCATTCGGCCATCAGAACTTCCGACAACAAGGCGTAGATTAAGCTTTATAATTTTACACACAGCGACACAGTGTCTTTTTTAGCACTGGCGCTAATCGCAGCGCGGCGTTGCAAATAGGCACTTCCTAAAAAATAAGAAAAATTTAAGGGGGGAGGGCTAAACCCAAAAAGTACCGATTCGGCTCAAAATTATGGAATTTGAGTTGTAGGTATTTTAGCTTCCTCAGCCTCTCCTACAACTATTTCATCGCGTAAGAACCCCCGAAAACCTGATTTCTTCCCATACCTGGCATGTTTGTCACCACCATTTGTGAGGCAGCGTGGTGGAATCAGGCTCTCGTCAAAATAATCAAATTGAAGAAACTTGCATTTTTCCGCAGGTTTGTGGATTTTTATCGAATTTTAGGTTTTTTTGGCTCAACACCTTTCATGCCCATTAAAGAACTCATTTCTGTGTGATTTTTTCTGAAAAACGTTGATTAAAGGCACAAAAAGGGAAATTTTCAGTTACCACGGACTTTTAAGCTAAGGAAATAACTAATCTTTGGCGGCCATTTTCTCACAAATTTTTCCTCTGAAAACAGGTCACCCCTAACTCCTTCATTTGCAAATATCTCGACTTGTATTCAAGATAAATGGACATTTTGTTTCATTCTAATAAAGATAAGAGAACAAGCTTTAAGATGATACCAATAACTCTACATGCCCAAATATTGACGAGAGCCTGATTTCACCACGTTGCATCACATTTCCTCATAAAGTCAATATTTTATTTTTCTTTATCGGTCGTTTCCTCAAAACGCGATTTTTCTCTATACTTTTTTGAATAGGCCACCATTTTTCATCCAATCTTCATGAAATTTTCACAGAATGAAGAGAAGATGTATACAAAAAACTTGCTTTGAATTTGTTACATATAGAATAAATTGTTAATTTTGTTGATGGTGTCTGGGGTGTGGATTTTCACGGATTTTGTAATACAAATTTGAATACTACCTCAGGAAAAAATTCATTTAAAATTGTCTAATTCCTTCAGGGAAAAAACAACAGAAAATGTTTTAGATCTAATGTTTGTTAACACGTATGCAAAAAAACAAAACAATTAATATCCAAGAGCAATAAGTGCGGTATTCACTACTTAAGACATGTCAACAAAATCCAATATGGCCGCCGTATCCATGGAAATCAAACTTTTTTTTTCAAATTTGATTGCGAATTTTAAGAAGCCTTACTATGCTTGTTATATGTATGAAATAAGGTAAAAATGTGTGCTCTAGTAAACGAGATAGCCTTCAGGTGTAGCCCCCACCCACCCCCA
>NW_004797550.1:651101-653601 GCF_000002075.1 Aplysia californica
ACACACACACACACACACACACACACACACACTCATACATACACACACACACGTGCGCGCTTAAATAATTAGATTTTTTGTCTGGTATGCATTACCCTAGGTCAACAAGAAGAGATAAAACTGTTTGCCTGTCTCATCTATTGTCACCCAAAGTCTCGCTCAGTGTTATCAACGTCAGATCGGGATTCATGTCATTTGAATTTAATGGATGGTCTTTGCCTTTTTCCGGGCTCTAATTTCCTTTTTCCATAGACTCAAATCGACCAGTTTGCTTTAAAAAATGTATTTACCCTCACTTCCAGTTTTCATATTAGTTTTCTCTAATGCTTCAGTCTCATCTGTGTCATTATCGAAATATACAGGCTGATCCCTCACTCCCCCCACCAAATAAAAAATAAAATAAAAGCTGTACAACTTGTTTTTATCTTTCTCCAAATTGAAGCTTTGATTTTTAGATTTGAACGTAATATTTGGAAGCCAAAATATATTATACTGTCATCATCATCATTGCCTTTCTCACCCTGCACCAGGGTATAGGCCACGGACAAACACCTTCCACCTTTCTCTATCCTGGGCTAGCCTCTTGATCGTATTCCATGCCTTCCCACTTTTCTGTACATCGATTTCTGTGATTCTTCTCCGGGTTCCACGTGGTCTTCCCCTTGATATCTTACCCTGTGGGTTCCAATTCAAAACTTTCTTTATTTTACAGCTGCCTGACTTCCTGAGAGTATGTCCACCGCCTTCTTCCTACCTCATCTCTGACTGGGATCTGTCTTGTTTTCCTTAACGCTTCCACATTGGTGACCTGTCTGTCCATCTGATCCTCAGTAACTTTCTTAGACACCTGTTCAAGAAAACCTGGATCCTCTTTATGCAAGTCTGCGATGCGTTACTGGCATACCATTATTATTATTATTATTATTATTGTTATTATTATTATTATTATTATTATTATTGATATTATCATCATTGTTATCATTGATTTTATCATTAATTTTATGTTATTGATATTGTAGTAGTAGTAGTAGTAGTAGTAGTAGCAGCAACAGCAGCGGTAGTAGTAGCAGCAACAGCAGCGGTAGTAGTAGTAGTGGCAGTAGTAAAGATAATAATATTTGTCACGACACGGTTGAATCAAGCGCTCGTCAATTTTTGGGCATATGGAGTTATTAGTATCATCTTGAAGCCTGTTCATTTGTGCTGCTTTTACTGAAAAATATACCCATCTATCTTGAATGGAAGTCACGATATTTGCTATTGAAGGAGGTGGGGTCGACTGGTTTCAGAGGTAAAATTAGCGAGAAAATGGCCGTCAAGGTTTAGTGACTTCTATAGCAGTATAGCTCAAGCAAATTTACATAATTCTTTATTCAGTATTTTTAATAAACGTTTTTCCGTAAAATCAACACAGCAATGTGTTTTTAAATGGACATAAAAGATGTTTAGGTAAAAAAAAAAAAATTCGATAAAAATTGGAAAACCGGTCGTAAAATGCTGATTTCTTTGATTTCATTTTTTTTTGGCTAGAACCTGATTTCTCCATGACGCATCACATATATACACATGTTGAAATGAGCTTTATTTAAAACCCCAAAATGTAGCAAATGTCTCTCTGTCTCTATTTCTCTCATCGGTCCATGCAAAAGCCACAAGCCACTGCACCCTCATTTTTTTTCAATCTCTTTTAATCTTCAAGAACGCGACCTGCGATAAAAATCGGCGATCATGATTGTCCATTCCTTCATTTATAAGGATGTTCTAAAAAAGATCTAGATCTATGATGTGTCTCCACCATCCATCTGTTTAAGCTTTCCAAGTAAGTTGCTCTGGACGTAGGTTTATCTTAAGTTTTACCAGTCAGAGGTAGATGCTTAAGGCAGAAACTGCTGTTGTATCTTCCTAATTGTATTAAGCGAGCGTCCCATATGGGATTCTTCAAACATACTAGGACACATCACAACATGACTAAGGGTTAGAAAGTGAAACCTCCACTGAAAATATTCACTAGAATTCAGTGTTCTTTACAATACTGAAGGGCGCTACTGCAGTAAATTATTTTTAGACTAAATAGGCCTACGTCAAATACACAGTTTATAATAATTTTTATATTATATTATGGAATTTTAAAGATAACAACAGAACTGAATATTTTAAGAGATTCATTTATAAAATGTGTAGTCTTTGATTCACAAACGACTGTCTTATTAATTGTAGCATAACATACTCTATAATTGTGTAAATAATCATTACATTACAGTAAGCATTTCTCATGATTTAATGTATTGTAAAGAAAATTTACAATAGTAATATGGTTATGATGTATTCATACGACATGTGCTAGTTTACTTCTATTAGCTCAACGTATAACCACACCATTAGCTTCTATCATTTGTAGCCTTGATTTAATCACTCATCTACAACGTTTGAGCTTTAAATCTACTTTTTTTTTTGGGGGGGGGGGGGGGGGGGGTGAAATCTAATGGTTGTGTTGTAAAAC
>NW_004797550.1:658601-661624 GCF_000002075.1 Aplysia californica
GAAATTCCTAAATGATTTTTTTTTCAAGTGTGCGTTTACAGAATGTAAAAATATTCAACCGTTTTCAAATTACAGCCAAATTCCGGTGTTCCGTGGGACAGCCCTCGTAGCTCCTTTAAATGAAACCTGTCTCAAAAATTAACAACAAACTCATGGACATGATGTTGTCTACACCCAAAGTCTATCAGTCAAAAATACTGCACTTAACGAGGACAATGCAACCCACTATCCTGTAGAATTCCTGAACTCCACTCAACTGGCTGACCTTCCATCCCATGTTCTGAAATTAAACACTGGTATGCCCGTAATGGTCCTCCGTTCTCTTAACAAACCAAAATTAATTAATGGTACAAGATGTATTGTAACACAAACCATGCCAAACGTCGTCGAGGTTGAAATTTTTTGTTGACCATACAAGAATGAAAAACCCTGGATTCCTTGAATTATACTCCAACCAACAGACAGTGCTCTGCCTTTTCTATTCCAACGAAAAAAAATTCCCCACAGACCATTGTTTTACCATTACAATTAATAAAACTCAGGGATAGTCTCTTCGTACAGTTGACCTAGATCTCACATGCACCGTATTTCTAAACGTAATTTTGTATCTAACCATGTCTCGAACTGGAGATATAGATTCTGCTCACATCTTGGCACCCAACAGTCGAACCAGAAATGTTGTATATCAAGAGGTTTGGGACAATATTATACATCAGTCTTAGGTGAGTTTCACTTTTGAAAATTCATTTTTTTTTTCAGGAAAGAATAGAACCATCCTGTTTTAATAATCAAACAACTGTTAGATTACTGCTGGGTCATTCTGAAACATGTCATGGACTCAGTGTTCTGAGGGAAAAGGTGTTAGGAAAAGGCTCAAATTAATAGTTTCCAGGATGAGACTGTATCTATATATTAGTATGTGTATGTATGGATGTATGTATTTGCGGTGGATGGATGGATGGATGGATGGATGGATGGATGGATGGATGGATGGATGGGTGGATGGATGGATGGATGGATGGATGGATGGATGGATGGATGAAAGGATGAATGGATGGATTGATGGATGGCAGATGAAGGGTCAATGGCTAGTTCCCCATACCTTGATAGACAAGAACAAATCAGGATTTGACACTGAAAGGGTTAATGTCCTTTTTCATTCCCCTTGATAGACAACAGAACATGATTTGGCAGTTTATAGCTTTTACATGCACTTTAACAAAGAGCAATATTAGATGATTTGGTAGTGGAAGGGTTAATGGCTTATTCCATACACTTTAACAAATAAAAGCAGAACTAGATTTTGCAGTGAAAGGGTTAAAGGCTTATTCCGTAAACATTGATAGACGAAAAATGAACAGGATTTAGAAAGAGATAGGGGAGTGATATTGCTCTAAGAACTCCAGGAGAAGGAATGCGGAGACGAAACTGTTCGTAATTCTGTACCTTTGGTTTGAGCCAGAGATTCCAGGGGCCTCGCGTGGACAATTGCTGATCGGGCTATTGAAACCAGTGTAGTAGTTAGATCGAAAAACACCTATCACAGAATGAGGCCTTGTTTTGGGGTTAGGACCCTTTTACAGCGTGTAGACGACACATTATAACTATTACTGATGTCTGTGGTGTAGCGGGTAGGTACTTTGCCGTCACACACAGAAGACGCGAGTTCGAATCTCGTGTTGGGAGATCTTATAAAGTGTATTAAGTGTATTATTTAAAAGTCATTGGAAACAAATATTAAACAAAAAACATTGACATGCTCGGAAACAAGATTTATTGTATTTGCTGCGTTGATTGCGCACATATTTGAATCGTTTAAGCAACAAACAAAAGACAGGTACGTGTCAATAAAGAGTCGGGAAAGAGGTCTTGTGTTCGGAGGAAAAACATTTTCAAGTGCACATAGCAACCCAACAAAACAAACACCACATCCCGATTTACTACAAGTCGCTTATTAAACGTATGAAGACTCCCGGGGCAAAAGAGAATGGTCACAATTTTGCAGTTTCGGCATTGTTTGACTTGATCAATTCTTACTGTGTTTTTTAAATATTTTGTTTGTACATTTTCTTTTTATCTCAAAGAGCCGCATTCACACATTGGTGATATGTTTTAAAGCAGCCGTCAATCCGGTTTGCTTCTTCTTTCCTGTCAAACATCTATCGTCATTGTCTTTTTCTCCTTCTATTCTGTGTATGTTACCCTCCATTAACAATTCTGATTCAGAACGTATATGACTTAATTGTGTAGCAAGCTTTGCTCCTAAAATATTACTAAAGTTAAACTAAATCAAGGGATCTCGAGGAATAGAAAAGCAACTACTGTCCACAATTTAATCTCTTTGACAACTGCCCTTTTTACTGCAGTCTTCAAACACGAACTGCAGACCCATTCTATTCTCCTTTCTTATTCAGTAACAATTGTTTTCCAAGCGGCCCTTGAAAAGTCATTGGAAACAAGTTACTACTTTATGGAGATAGCATGTTCTTGGAAGAATTCAACTGATTCAGTTTTTTTATATTTTAAACGGGTTGAAAAAGGGTGCAAAATATGATCATGGACACTAGGTCAACTTGTTTTCAGTTTGTGCACCCACAAAAATAAAATAAAATAAAATAAAATAACAGCAGTATTGATCAAAATATTCATTTAGAAGGAAAGAAAGAACAAAAGAACGAAAGAAAGAAAGAAAGAAAGAAAGAAAGAAAGAAAGAAAGAAAGAAACCCAAGTCCCCACCTGCTCCACTGACACTTTCGTACCAAACTCCCAGATTATAAGCTAACACAGTTTCACCGAAAGTAACACATTTAGCGCTGATGTCACCCTTTGACGTAGTGGGACTGTAGAGCCGTGACATCACACGTGGCCGCTGTGACGTAGGGAGCGGTCAGCCGGAGCAAGAGTAGCGCAAAGATCCATTGACCAGATTACACGTGCACTGCTCGTACCGATGACCGCTGATGACCAGTGGGAAGGTAGTGCCAGGGTCCTGACAGATGTTGTCCGCGTCTTTGCAGCCTTT
>NW_004797550.1:663707-666041 GCF_000002075.1 Aplysia californica
AGAACGGTGTGTGTGTGTTCGCTATGGGTATGTGTGTTAGTACAATAAATAATATGTGAAACACGTAGGTGGTGTAAAAGGCAGTTATCTCCATTCCGCGTCATGAGTGTATGTGTGTGTGTGTGTGTGTGTGTGTGTGTGTGTATGTGTGTGTGTGTGTGTGTGTGTGTGTATGTTTGTGTGTGTTAGCGTGTGTGAAACGCACAGTTGGTGCAAGAGCCAGCTATCTTCCTCACGTCTCATGAGAACTTCTGAAGACAGAACACTACGGTCCGGGTATGTGGTTTTCTTGCAGGCTTTCAGCACACAGTTGGTCTCGAACACAGAGCCTATGGCGTGGCAGGCACCGTCTACTTCACAACCTGGGGTGAAAATAAATAGGTGAACGCGTTGTGAGTGCACTGGGTGTGTTCTGAAGTCAAGTTTTAGTAAGATGTTTACGGCACTTGCAACTCAAGCCATAAGAGTGGCAAAGATTAGAAGTGTTACTAGAGAGTGATATTATACACAGAAAAGAAGAAGGAGGAGGTATAACAATTAGGAAAACTATTTCTTTTATAATTATTTAAAAAGGGTACTTACTTTCTGGACGTCCCTCGTACATACACACATACGCACACATACACACTTACACACTTACACACATACTCACACACACGCATACACACACATACATACACACATATACTCATATGTACACGCACACGCACATACACTCTCACATAAACACACATACACACATACACACACATACACACATACGCACACATACACATATACACACATACCACACATATATACACACATATACTCATATGTACACGCACACGCACATACACTCTCACATACACACACATATACACATACACACACATACACACATACACACACATACATACTTCCTGCACATACATTCTCTCTTACACACATGCACACATACACACATACACACACACACACACACACACACACTCACACACACACATAGGCACACACACACAAATACATATGTCATACACACACATGCACATACACACACACGCACAAACACACACATATACACACACATACACATACACATACAGATACACATTCACACACAAATACACACATATATACATACACACGCACCTACACACTCACACACGCACAAACACACACATACACACACATTCACACACAAATACACACAAATACACACTCATACACACAAATACACACATATACACACCACACAAACAGACACACACACACACACACACACACACACACACACACACACACACACATTCACCTTCTTGGACAGGCCTGTAAGATCCCTTGTCACACCTGTACTTCACACACTTGGACTGACCCGGATACACAAACTCCTGGCCATCAGCGAACTCCTGGCCGCTGACCGTGCAGTTGTGACTGGCCAGCACAGGGGTACAGGTGTAGCTGATCCTTCCACCTACGTCAGAGCAGGTACAGTCTGGCTCAACCACTCCGTTGATTTCCATGGGGAACTTCTCTCCAGGCACCCGGCACCGACTGTTGTCGTCAACACAGCCTGGGGGAGGGAGGAAAAGTAAAGTATAGACCCACCCACGTATTTACGCATTACGACCATTATAGCCTGACTGAAGGCAGCGGTACAGCTCACCTTAAGGTGATGTCGTGAGGTGAGGTGAGGTGAAGTGAGGTAAGGTGAGGAGAGGGGAGATGCGGTGAGGGGAGGTGAGGTGAGGTAAGGTGAGGTGAGGTGAGGTGAGGTGAGGTAAGGTGAGGAGAGGGGAGATGCGGCGAGGGGAGGTGAGGTGAGGTGGGGTGAGGTGAGGTGAGGTGAGGTGAGGTGAGGTGAGGTGAGGTGAGGTGAAGTGAGGTAAGGTGAGGAGAGGGGAGGTGCGGTGAGAGGAGGTGAGGTGGGATGAGGTAAGGTAAGGTGAGGAGAGGTGAAGTGAGGTAAGGTGAGGAGAGGTGAAGTGAGGTAATTACGGTGAGGAAAGGGGAGGTGCGGTGAGGGGAGGTGAGATGAGGTGGGGTAAGGTGAGGAGAGGGGGAGTGCCGTGAGGGGAGGTGCAGTGAGAGGAGGTAAGGTAAGACAAGGTAAAGCAAGACAAGGAAAGGCAAATAGAGAAAAGTAAGGTAAGGTATGGTTAGGTAAGGTAAGGTAAGGTAAGGTATGGTTAGGTTAGGTAAAGTAAGGTAAGGTAAGGTATGGTTAAGTTAGGTAAAGTAAGGTAAGGTAAGGTATGGTTAGGTTAGGTAAAGTAAGGTAAGGTAAGGTATGGTTAAGTTAGGTAAAGTAAGGTAAGGTAAGGTATGGTTAGGTTAGGTAAAGTAAGGTAAGGT
>NW_004797550.1:666270-669316 GCF_000002075.1 Aplysia californica
GGGGGGGAAACGCACAACTCACCCTCCTGTATGATGCTGTGAAGTCCATCCATACACCGGTACGCCACGCACTGCCAGTTCTCGGGCAGACGAAACATCTGGCCGTGTGTGTACGTCAGTCCGTTCACCGTACAGTTTTTGTAGCTCGCGTCCACGACAACGGTTGGGTTAGCAGGGGAGTTCAAACCACACTTATAGCTCAGTTTGTACCCGGCTACTTGGCACGTGCAGTCGTCGTGTACCTGGCCCCCGATCTCGTAAGGGAAAATGGCGCCCTGGTCGTAGCAACTTCCGTTTGAGGCTCTGCAGCCTGAAAGAGATGACGTCAGAGGTTTTTGTGTGGCAGCTTGCACTGGGCCGGATTTTTTAATGAGAGCAATGGACACAGGCAATGGTTTCGAACCCATTGACTTGAATAATATATATCCTGTTTCCTTTGGGAGTTTTTATAAGAATTTTACAGCATTCGCAGCTCAGACAGGTTGCATAAGTGTTGAAGATTACAGGTCACTACCCTAGAAATACAAAGTTCTATCTGCTCAGTACAAAGTGTTGTGGAATTTGACGTCAAACCTTTTGAGTTTCACTACATCTCAAGCTTTTTCGAATGCAATCTTTGAATATCCTGATAACGACTCCGAATAACATTATGATTTTGATTGAGCAGATAGAACATTTGTTAGTTTCTAACCTCATGGTCTCAGTAACTAAAAAAAAAAAAACCCGGCCAAAAATGTCAGATGGAACTTTGTAATTCTAAGGTAAAGAGGTGTTGCCAGACAATAACATACATAGGAACAAAGGAGGAGAGATGTTCACGATAGAGTATTGAGAGGAAAGAAGGAGCAAACCACATCACAGCAACTGTCAACTTAAATGATCTCAATTTTGTTGATGGGCGCGAAGAAACGTCTATATTGAACAAACATGATTTACCCAAAATATAAATCGTTTTCAACCTGCACAACAGTCTGGCAATAGCTTACAGAAAAGAAATGAAAAGGTAAGATCAGACAAATAAAGGGTCTAAGTCATCTTAGTTTATTCGGAGAAAAATGAAAAAGATATATTTTTTTTTTAAACCACAAAGACTTGAGCATGATACACTACTGAGTTTGGAAAATTTGTGAGGCAGCATGGTGGAATCAGGCTCTCGTCAAAAGAATCAAAGTGAAGAAACTTGCATTTTTTCACAGGTTTGGGATTTTTTTTCAGATTTTTGTTTTTTGGCTCAACACTTTTCATGCCCATTAAAGAACTCATTTCTGTATGGATTTTTCTGAAAAACGTTGATTAAAGGCACAAAAAAATGTAAATTTTCAGTTACCACGGACTCTTAAGCTAAAAAAATAACTGATCTTTGGCGGCCATTTTCTCACTAATCTTACCTCTGAAAACAGGTGACCCCACCCCCTTCATTCGCAAATATCTCGACTTGTATTCAAAATAAATGGATATTTTTTCACCCAAGTAAAGACAAATGAATAAGCTTTAAGATGATACCAATAACTCTACATGCTCAAAAACTGACGAGAGCCTGATTCCACCTCGCTGCCTCTCATTTATAAAATCTTTAAAGCCTGATATAACTCTTACTATACGGCCAGCCAGATTAGTTGGCCCACGGGATCACTCAGTTGTTTATTTACCCCCCGGGGCAGTGCCACTGACTGAAGTGTCTTTAGGCCATCCCCAAAGGGGGGACATTTCTCGTTCAAGCACAGTAGAATTGTAAATGGGTTGATTCGTGTCACGCTCATAACTGTGCCTGATCTGCAACAGGGAACTGCTGCTTTTTCTTTCCTAATCCTTACTATTGTCATTTTCCTCTACTTCTTTTGTATGTTTGTCACTCTCTTGTGACCTGCTATTTCCGGGGCGCCTTGATAGTTGAAGCAGACCTTGTGCTGTTGAAGCTAGAGAGGTGAGCAGAGTAATTCTGATTCCCTGTGAAACTTCTCTGTTGACACTCACCCCTTGGCGCTAATATGAACTTATGGAGTTGCGAGCGCCGTAAAACCCTCTACTATAAAAAAGAGTTGTTTATTTTCCTAAGAAAATTCTGCCAAAACTCAACAAGTTCATCTCATCTTCAACAGATCTGAACAAAAATAAGTATATCTATTGCTTTGATCATTCATTTTGGTGTTAACGTTACGCAAATAAGTGAAAAATGAGCGGAAGCTTTCTGCTTTTCTTTGTTTTTGTTTGTTTATTTGTTTGTTTTTGACTTTTTGTTGTTGTTTTTTTCGTCCCGTCTTCCTTTTTCGAGTGCCATGTTATACGGAGTGCCCATCGGGGCATCGGACAAACCGATCGCCCGACTCGTCGCCTAAAAACAAACGCGGTTTTTTTTTTTAGGCGATTAGACGTTTGTGCGACGATAGCCGCTTTGCGCCCTTAATCTGGCAAGCATACAGAACTAACCAAACCAATCGAGCCAATGGGCCCTGGGTATTGGTGATCTATCTCGCATCAGACAATCATTGACTATGAGAACGTGAGTGAGTCGGCACAATGATATTTTAGGGTTCGAAAGGAAAAATAAGAGAATGTGAATAATAATGATTAGATCTGACACGCGTGACGTCACTGCTGCGAGCTCTCGCTGTTGCCCTACAACCTCTTTGTTTCAATGCTACTAACGGGGTGCCCACCACGGCTGATCGGGCCTATCGCCCGATTCGATCACCTGAAACTGAAAACAAACACGTTTGTTTTTTAGGCGATCGAGTCGGGGAGATCGGCCCGATCGGCCGATCCCAGCTGTAGTGGGCACCCTGTATAAGGTTATAAATAGTACTAAATAGTTCTATTTACAATCTCTTCGTGCCACAGCCATGTTGTGTAGTATCCACTGACGCTGAGCGTTTCCGTATTCCATGATCTCTGAATTTTTTGCTTTTGCTTTTATTTCTGCCTTTTGTTTTTAGGAGTGTTTTGGGTTTTTACCCGTTTTTTAAATAAGCCAAATGTTATTGAGATCCTTGATTTTTGTGTTTTTACGGTCCTGTAAAGCCAAGAAAAATCCCCCCACCCCCCCCAC
>NW_004797550.1:669954-672207 GCF_000002075.1 Aplysia californica
ACATAAGCGCATACATCCATACATAAGCGCATACATCCATACATAAGCGCATACATCCATACATAAGCGCATACATCCATACATAAGAGCCAGGGGAAGACAAAGAGTAAATTGGATGGACAACATAAAAACATGGACTGGCCTGGATAGGGCAGAATGTGCAACGGCAGCTCGCGACTGTGAATGATGGGAGGTCATTAGAAATCAACTTCAGAGTCAGAGATGACCCATCCAGGTACCCGCACATTAGATCATAATATGACCCGTTAAATACAGGGTGATCCAAAAAAACAACTTTACAACTTGTTTTCTAAATATCTTCCTCCATACTGAAGTTTTGTGTTTCAGATTTGAACATGACGTTTGGAAGCCATAAGGAATTTGGCTGATATGTATTCTAGATAAGTCTATTGAATGGTTTTGCTCTATATAGCACATTTTAAAAAACACCCCATTTTCAACCTTGTCGCCATTTTCATAGCATGACGCACAATTTCGCATTAGGCCCACCACTAAAAGTTGCAACAATCGCGCCTTATTGCAAGCTACAGCAGTCTAACAAGTCAACAGAAGTCTGCAGATATTATTTTTCCCAAATTGTGTTTGCCTGCTTAGATCATGGTAACGTTTAGTAAAGAGCAGAGAGCTTTTTGTATTGAATATTACCTCTCCACAAACTCACCATCCCTGACATTTCGTAAATCTGCGCACGGCATGGAGAGAATGCTTAGGTGCCCTCAAGACCTTTGGTGTCATGAGTGGAGAAGTCCTGTCAGTTTGGATCTATAGTGAATCAGAATTAAGAAGTTCTTTAAAAAAGGACCACTTCAGGTCGAACACGCACCATGCACAGCCCTTTAAACGTCACAGGAGTGCAGATTTCAGTAGCCGAGTCCCATGAGACGTCAGTCCATGGATGATCTGCGTGCTAGGACTTCCCTACACATCAACAGCCTCCATTCTCAGATCTTAACCTACGACCATACCATGTTCATCTTCGCTAGGCTGAGACGACATGGATCAGAGCATGGCAATGTGTTCATGCTTCCTCGATTGTCTTGTAAAGAGGGATCATTTCCTCGATTTTTGGTCTAGTGCAAAGCCCATTTCCACGCTGCGGGATATGTTAACTCCAAACATGCTGTCTCTTGGGTTCCCCACTCTATGGTCTCTAGAAACCACTCCTTAGTGAACGTGTACAGTGCATGTGGCTTTAAAAACGCATGGTTTAGCAGGTCCTTGTGTTAGGGCGCCACTGAACATTTCGAACGACACGTTAAAAAAATGTCGAGTCCAAAGGAGGGAATGGGGAGCACTGCTTCTAGGAATTTCAGAAAGAAATCATGAGGTTTTTTAAACTCTGTTAAAGAATTTAAATATTGTTTAAATGTCACAGGGATGGAATATTAATGTAAGAGAGAAAATAAAGAGAAAAGTCAACTAATCTTTTCACAACTGCCTTTTCAAGATTTTTAAACATTGGTGAACTTTGTGTTTTTGGGTGCTTTTTCTTTTATCCCTTTCCGTTTTCCAAACATGTTTCTTCCTCGTGGATTTTACATCAAACAAATTCCTTTTGAATGAATTATGTCTGTTCCAAATTACAGCATTCTAGAACAATTTTTGCTCGTGATATTCGGAAAAAAAGATGTAAAGTTTTTTTGGGATCACCCTGTACATACATAGGTGCAGTACGTAGACGAGGCGGGAGAGTGAAGGAGAGAGACAGGGGGGAGATGAGTTTGATTTGAATATGTTCACACATCTTTTTCAACGACCTTATATTGATCGTTAAAATACCTGTTTTAATTTATACGCTTAGACATCTTTTAAGCACTTAGATAAAAGGAGACTCAGAGAGAGAGAGGGGGGGTAGAAAGAAAAGAGAGAGAGATACAGACAAACAGACAAACGGGTAGACAGACAGACAGACAGAATCACACACTTCCTTCAATGATCCTAAATCCACCGTTGGAACACTTGAACTTGATACACTTGGTCAATGCAGGCATTGTAAACACCTGGCCATCTGTGTACGTGTTGTCGCCGACGCTGCAGTTTTTCCCCGCCCCCGCTGTCGTCTGCGTCCCGGACTGTCCACTTCCGGTGGCTTCACCACTACCAGCGCCTAGCCCACATCTGTAAAAGGTCTGGGTTCCATTCACACTGCAGGTACAGTCATTCCGGACTTGGCCGTTTATCTCGTAGCTAAATGAGTTGCCGGGGTCATGGCACTGGCCAGTAGAGTCCATG
>NW_004797550.1:672307-688109 GCF_000002075.1 Aplysia californica
CACACACACACACACATACACACACACACACACATACACACACACATACACACATACACACACACACTCACACACACATACACACACACACATTTTTCTTTTTTGGATAGGCCCTTATTGTGCCTATATAGCTTGCAGATGGTCTTCCAGGTTTTCTTTTTCCACTTGGTATCCAATACCATGCCTGATAAGGCAATCTTGTATAGGGCATTCTTAATCTCATTTTTTGCCATAACATGCATACTATGAAAAAATATGTTAATTCATGCCTCTGATTCATGTATGATGGTTTGAAATGTCTTTCAACATTGTCTTTGCTCTGTTGCTCATTGGACGCATGTGTCCGCTACTTCTTCAATCTTCAAAGATTTAAAAGTGAAGTATTAGTAACAATCATCATCATCACCTAGTGCCAGATCTGCGACAGATATCGGCTATCACGGTTCTCCATTCATTCCTTTGCTCGGTGCTCTTAGAAAAGCTATGTTTCCCTGATCTTTCCCCATTACCCATTTGATGAGGTTCCCCAAGTAGGTTGACTTGCTCCCTGCCTCGCTTGCCTTAATTGTTGCAAGTGAGAGTTAGATGTTCAAGACCTTTATGTCTACTCAGATGTCCAAAGAACTGCATTTAATTTCGTCGTTTCGTGATTGTTTTTAACAGTGAGCGTCCCATGTGGGCCCCATCAAGTACTGCCTCATTTGATTTCTTCTCCTTCCACGATATTCTCAGCAGTATTTTAAGAAACCACATCTCAGTTGTTTCTATTTGATTTTCACTGTCTTTAGTAACCCCCCCCCCCCCCAAAAAAAGGGGGGAAACCCAGCTAGTACCAGCGCTACGTAGCGGAAACGGCTTTTAAAGAATATTATGAAAAACTAAACTGATAAAAGGCATAAGAAACACATTTAGATTCCGAAAGATAAGACATAACGAAAATATTTGCCTTTGAAACCGTTTTTTTAAATACAGTGTGACCTGAAACTGATAGTTTTTAATTATTTTAAAAATATTTGCTAGTGTGTTTGTTTTTTCTGTACCTCTATTTGGACCAGAGCAACCTATTCTGGTTTTTTCCATCCCACCATACTCTCTCTAATATGTCCGTTGTCCTACAGAATAAAGGACACGTAATCCCATTTTATATTTATAATTTCCAGGTAAGGAGATCTTTTGTCTCAAGAAAAAATTTTTTATCTCCTGCCTGAGTGTTAGATACAGTTTTGGCATTCTGGCCATGCGCATAATAAGATAATGTTGAAATATCACGTACACGTCAACATGCATACATACAAGATCGATCGATCGATCGATTGATCTATCTATCTATCTATCTATCTATCTATCTATCTATCTATCTATCTATCTATCTATCTATCTATCTATCTATCTATCTATCCATCTGCAGTCGGAATTATCTAATGCGGCCGCCTTGTCAAGGAGAAAAGTAGTTGTCCTTGATACGTGAAAATCTTACTACAGTGATTAAAAAAAATTCGTCGTGCAACTTATCTTCAAATATCTCTAGAATCAATGTCATCCATACTTTGCAAAGCAGTCTGTATCAATTTGTCATAACTAAATCATATTTTTCCTGAACAGTTGGGGCTAGATTAAAAAATCTTTTCTTAATAAATTTCTATAAAATACTTGAAATCTCTGTCATACGTAAAATGGTATTGTTCGCAGCACTTCCCGCGTCTCACACACATTTTGATTACGCATATGGCCTACGTCACAACTCATCAATGACAAATTTTATTTGCATAACTTGCTGCAAGAAATCATTGTTATAGTGAACACATTTTAGCACTAATGGCTCTCAAAACATGCGTTCAATAAGCATAATGTCCCGATTAGAAAAACCTTACGGACTTGCTATAAAAAGCAATATTGCCCCAGCTGTAAACATTGAAAAAATCTGTAGAAACCACCCGCTTGGATTTTTTATTATTATTAAGGAATTTTCTAGAATACAGCTTGCAGGTGTTTACAAAAATGTTGATTTGTTAAGAAAAATTGATACAAGTCACTGTGCACAAATTGGAGAACCTGTGTTCGATAGTTGAGCTGATATTTGATAATAAGTCGCGTCACGAATTTTTGACCTCACTATAAGTGTCATCATAGTGTATACTGTGATGCCTCATAATAAGTTCGATACACACGGATAGTCTAGCACAACGATCGTACACTGAAAACAGCAACCGACCATGTTGGATGTTTCTGACACTACTGAATCATAACTTTAATTGCATATCCTGAAGAGTACCAAATTAATACATTCAAACAAGGAGACATAACTACGGCAATAAACGATAGTGAAGCAAACACAGTTATTGCTCATTTAACAAATATTAGAGGGATATATTACATATACAATAGGCAAGAAAGAACATGGGAAGTGACCGTACAGGCGATTGCCTTATAGGCAACACTTCGAGCAGGTCCGACTGTGGAGAGGACCGACCGGAAAAGTGTGTTGTGGAGGTGGGGGGGGGGGGTGTTCAAGCATGATTGGATAATTTTTTGTATGTGTATGTTTGTGTGATTGTATGTTTGGATGGTGGGTGGGTGCATGTGCATGTGTGGTGGAGGTTGTGGGCAAAAGAACAGCGAGGAAGCCGTCCACACAGATAAACATAAACACACATAACCCATGTATTGATAAGAATAATCGACTTCTATTATCATTTACTCACACACACGACACACACACACACACACACACACACACACACACACACACACACACACACATACATACATACAGATATTACCATTGGTAGATCGTTTCTGTAAGTCGCTTGGTTCCGGTGCGGCCGACACAGCGACGATCCAAGTGATCAAGAATACCAGACAGAGGTCAGAGGTCATGATGACCAGGGAAAGCTGAGAAAAGATAAAGCAAAACGCAGTCACTGATAGCGAGAAGCAGGAAAAAGAAGAGTGCGTTAAGTAGTCACAGATAGAGAGAGGCTGAGGAAAGAGAGAGCATAGACACCGATAAAGAGACGCTGAGAGAAGAGAAAGCATAAAGTAGTTGAAGATAGAGAGAAAGTGAGAAAAGAGAAAGTATAAAGAAGTCACAGAGATAGAGAGAGCATAGACACCGATAGAGAGAAGCTGGGGAAAGAGAGAACATAGACACAGATAAAGAGACGCTGAGAGAAGAAAGAGAGCATAAAGTAGACACAGATAGAGAGAAGCTGAGATAAGAGAACCCATAATGTAGTTGAAGATAGAGAGAAAGTGAGAAAAGAGAGAAGTATAAAGAAGTCACAGAGAGAGAGAAGCTGGGGAAAGAGAGAGCATAGTCATAAATAGATAGAAGTTGTCGTTAGATAACATATTCTTAGAGAAATGAGATAATTCCATAAGTGAAAGCCTGAGTTGGGGGTTTTTTCTGTTCTTTTTCAGTTTTTTTTGTTCTTTTTAAAGCATATTACTGTGAGGTTGTTTTTTTATATTTAGCACATCAGTGTTAGGCTGTTTTGTTTAAACCATTTTCAACACAGAAAACATTTTAATCACTTTAGATTAAATAATTCACTTTTGTTTTAAATTATTTATGCTATTTCTGTTGTGAAGCAATGGCAAATACACTTACATACTTATATGCATATATAAAGAAAAATAAAATCGTTTAATTCGGTTTTAGGTGAAATTATTAAACTTGATATTTTACGAACTTGTAAACTAATTTTTTTTCTCATCAAGAAACGCAATGTTCCCTTAGTTGAATTTAATTTGTTTGAAGTTTAGTTAAAATTGGTGCAAAGCAGATGACCGATAAATGATGAAATGGTAAAGTTTTAACGCCTCTATCAATACTAAAAATTATTTAAGAGGCGGGACCCCCGAGTTAAACGTCCGTCTTCGAAATGGGAAATTCGTGAGTAAAGTGCCTTTCCCAAGGACACTCAGGCCTATTCCTATTACCCTTTAAATGGGTCATCTATTAATAGCCTACAGACACCATGTAGGCACAATACGCCTGTCACTCATGCGATTGATTGATCATAGTGAGCTCTTGTTGGCCGAGTGGTTACTAAGTTCAGACTCACAATAAAATTTCAAGCAAGTTTCGGTGACACGAGTTTAGATGGATGGTCACGAGAGCGTGCCTTGAGCAAGATATGATAATCCCAGCTCAAAAATAGGGCGCTGCCCAATACGACCAGCCAAGGCATGTTTGTAAAACTATCTGCATTGGTGCAATATGGTATACACGTAAAACTTTACTTTTTGAAAGATTTCAGTGGAATGTACGTGATTGGCCCATCCTGGTTTTTGAGATCGAGGAAGGTAAAACCGCAAAAGTCACATCAGATGGATATGTATCTCACCATGCTGAGAAAGTTTTGGAGAAGTTTCGAGAGGAGAAGTTCTTCATTTCAGAAGGCCTGGTTCCACTTCAAACGTCAAAAGTGGCCCTTGCATTGTTGTAAGACTTGTTTGTGGAAGGCCTTATAAGTCGAAAATTTACAAATGAATGTTTCGTGCATTCTACCGTGTTGAACACCCCTCAATAATATTATTGCTCCCTTTGTTTTTCTTTTTTACTTACTTATTTTCTTTCTTTCTTTCTTTTTTTCCTTCTTTTCTTTCTTTCTTCATTTGTTCATTCATTCATTCATGTGTTCATTGGTGTATCCATCTTTCATTTATTTATCTATGTATTTATCTATTTATTTATGTATTTATTTTCATTTATGTATTTTTCATTCCTTTATTTCATGACAAACAAAGAAGCTACCCACCTGTAGTAGCTTTGGATCCGGTCACAGCTTGCGCAGAGAATGTCTGGGGACAGAAGGCACAGTCACAATCCTCACAACTCAGGGCCCGAGATCTGCTCTCGTCTACAATGTTCTCACCACACACTAGCACCTTCACACTGAGCTCCCTTCCTTCAGGCTGTCACCACCAGCACCAGAACAGATACTGAGACCAGTGCCTGAATCCACGAACACGTTGTCACTTCTCAGGGTACTAAAAATTATCAAGTAAATGTGCTGACATTCTTATCATTTATCTCGACTCTTGTCATTTCAGGACAAATGAATATCTTTCAACAAAGAAATTCAGTTTTTTAAAGGTTTATGACAGTGTAGCATATGGTAAAAATCAAAACATAACTCAGACTCAAAGAGCTTAGCGTGCGTGGAGGCCAAAAGCCGCGAGCCGAGCCGTAGCTACGCCGAGAAAATAATGGTCTCTTTACAACTATAGGAGAGGGTACCGTGGCGTAGCGGTTAATGAGCTCGTCTCCGAATCGGAAAGTCCGGGTTCGAGTCTCAGTTTGGACACGGATTTTTTTCGCTCCCTCCTGCCCACCCAGCAGTAATGGGTACCTGACATCGAG
Organism: Aplysia californica; assembly: GCF_000002075.1. Lineage (NCBI taxonomy): Eukaryota > Metazoa > Mollusca > Gastropoda > Aplysiida > Aplysiidae > Aplysia > Aplysia californica. The sequence goes on from NW_004797550.1 coordinate 677,676, forward strand.
TTGGGGAAGTAAAGGCGACGTGGAAAGGAACTGGCCACCCTACCACAATATTATGTCGGAGGCCCAGGAAGTTGTCTCACAAGGCAATCACCAATGTCCGAATCGGATGCGGGAACAATTTACTTTTTACTACTATAAAGTGGGCACACCAAAAGCCGTAGGCTCGCTTTGCATGCTCGCATACGGCTTGGCACCAGTGGAGGAAAATGTTTTTAAAATATCTGGGTATTAATCGTTTCTCAAATCAAGCCTCGCCGTGACTCAGATCTTCCCGCCGAAGTCAGATCTAAAAATAGGCGTACCAGGTCTCGCGAATCATACTGTCCACTTCCACGTACTGGAATTCACCAAACATTAACATATTACTTTTTCCTATTATATGTTGTTGTTGTTGTTATCGATCCAGCAACAACTGGGCTCTCGCCCTTCTGTCCAATGCCATGTAGTGATAAGTGCAGGTTTGCTGCAGTTGCTGTAAAATTTCATAGAGTGTGTTTGTCAATGTTAGGTCTCGGAGGGAGAAGGGTAGCTCTGATGTCATTTAGGGCTGTGCAGTGGAACAGGTGATGATCCACAGTCTCATATGCATAGTCACACAAGGGACACATTGGGGGAAGTTCAGGGTTTATTCTGTTCAGGTGGAAGTTGAGCTGTATATGTTCTGTTCGTAGGCGGAAGATCGTGGTCTGCTTCTTTCTCTGAAGGCGGTTGATATTGTCATTCCTTTTTGTTGTGGTCATATGTTTGAAAACTGCTCTGCCTGTCTTTCCCAGGGCCCATCTGTTCATCCAATCTTGTTTGTTGTTGCTTTTGATGATTTGTTTTGCAGTGTTGTATGAAGTTGGAATGTTGGGTTGTTCCTGTCTAGATCCCCGTTTGGCAAGTGTGTCTGCTCTGTCATTTCCAGGTTTGTCTGAGTGTCCGGGGACCCACTGCATTACTAGGTTGATGCCACAGAATGTTATCAGATGATGGGATCCAAACAGTATATGGGTCAAATCTTGGTTTAGATGGTGGTCATTTTCTATGGCTTGTAATACTGATAGTGAGTCCGTGAAAATCACAATGCTCTGTGCTTTTCCAGGATGAGTGTCAAAAACTGTACGGAGATGGTACAGTGCTGTTTCAATTGCTATCACTTCTGCATCGTAGTTGCTGCATTTCTCTCCACAGGCTGCAGAGATCTCATTGGAACTTCCATATCTGGGTACTGTATTAGTATTCCATATCCGGCTTTGGTTGTGCCTTTGAATGCTGAGCCGTCCGTATAGCGTGTATCCAGTCATCTGAATAGCTGTCGATTGTTTGATGTGATGCAAGCATCAGCGTCACTGGGTCTGATGATTTTGTGCTCTTGTCTTTGAGAGATGTTGTAATGATTGGCTTTTTTAAAGAAAGGTAGGTAGGGATGTTTTGGTTGACTCTTTGGGTTTCTTTTCTGTTTTGTGGTAGATGGTGACTCTCCATTAGTTCTGTGATGTGATGCATGATTGACTTTTGTTGAATTCGTTTCTTTGGTTTCCATGTTTCTACTAATTTCCTGTTTGGGTGGTTGGGGCACATTCTTTTTGTTCTTTCGTGTAGCTCCAAAACTGCTTTATCTCTGCGGATTCCCAGGGGTTCAGCATTTGCAAGGATTTCGCACGCGGCGGTAGGTGTGGATCTCATTCCACCATTTATAAAACGAAGGGCATTGTTTTGGACCTTGTCAAGGGTGTTGCAAGTAGTTGTACTGCACATAGTGAGTAGGCTATTGCTGTATTCCAGGGAAGATCTGACATAACCAAGGTATAGAGCTCTAAGAGTTTGTTTGTCTTATCCCCATGAACTGCTTGCGAGTTTCTTTAAAAGTTGGAGTCTTTTCTTTGCCTTGTTCCTTAAGTTCTCCACTTGGCTTTTCATGGTTAGCCTATGGTCAAGTTTGATTCCTAGGTAAGTTGGATGTTCTTCTTTGGGGAGACTTTCATTTCCTATCTTTAGTTTGAGATTTTCTTTGGCTGCTTTATGGCTCTTCGTGAAGATGGTGTATACTGTTTTCGTGCAGTTTCCATTTCTGACAGTAATTGTGGAGCCTCTTGAGGTCTTCATTTAATTTCCCTGCTCCTACTATCGTGCTGTGATGTGTCTGCCAGAGAGCAAGATCATCGGCATAAAGAGTCTTTTCTGATTTCAGCACATTCATTAAAGGGTGACCTTATTTAGGCCACACTGTGGCCTAAATAAGCTAAACCCCCCTCCCTTACCTTATTTAGGCCACACTGAGGCCCAAATAAGCTAAACCCCCCTCCCTTATCTTATTTAGGCCACATCATATGGTAGGTTTCTTGAACTAACCATGGATTCGGAAGGTCGAGATTCTAATTCTACTGATCTTTTTATTTAGTGCGGTGGATTATTTCAAAATAGAGGATGATACTAAATGATAAGTGGACCAAGGGTAAGAGTTGTGTGTCTGTGTGTGTGAGTATGTGTTTGTTTTGTGTGTGGTTGTGGTGAGAGAGAGATCTAGAGAGAGAGAGTAAATGCAATAGTGTGTTTGTATGTGTGTAGGTGTGTAATGTGTGAATGTTATTGTGTACATGAGTGTCTATCTCAGTTGTACGGTCCAAATGTACATTATTTTGTTGAGAATTTTACATAGAACTCAACTACAAAGCACCTTTATACAAAGTCACAGAAATATTCTTTTTGTGCTTATTGAGGTGCAGTACATGGTGATTTTACCTGCAAGGATTTAATTGGACAAAATGGGCAATATCTTTATAATGCTAATACTAATGGTCATATTTAGACAAATCTTATATCATTCTCTTTTTTTCTTAACAGCTCATGGTTATTAAAGAGTAAGAAAAACTAGATCAAGGTAGTAATTTCGGATTCCTAATATTATGGGCATTCTTTAAAATTTTAAACTTGTTTTAGCGCTTTTCTCAACGTAAAACGGATTGGGTTAAAAAACAACAACAACAATGACCTTATCTTTCTTTTTCAAGGTATTGTGCATACATTTGTGTGAAACTAGTATATTCTATGCTTTCAAGTACATGAAAAAAGCTAATAAAGTCAAGTAAAATGTTCTTCAGAGACATAGATCTAGTAGTAGGCCCACTGGAACATTTTATAAACCGTGAAAAGATTACCAGAAAATAACAAAATTATCTTATGATCTTCACTTGCACTTGCATTTTTTTGGACAAATTATAGTCTACCTCATTATCTTTTTTTTCACATTTTTCTTCACTATTCATGACAACTGGCATGTTTTTCAGTTATTATCAAGGAAGTGGATAGGCGGACCACGGGGTCTATCTAGCCCCAAAAGGATAGGTGGACCCCGGGGTCTACCTAACAAAATGCTGTTTTAGGATGTGAACCCCGGAGTCAGCGGAGTGAAATAAGTAGATCTAGGTTTAACTAAGGATCGGTGGACCCCGGCGTCAACATAGTGAAATAAGTAGATCTCAGTTTATTTTATAGTAGGACTGGCGGAGCCCGTGGTCAACGTAGTGAAATTATAAGTAGATCTAGGTTTAATAAGGATTGGTGGACCCCGGGGTCAACGTAGTGAAATAAGTACACGTAGATCTAGGTTTGATATTAAAGATTGGTGGACCCTAGAGTCAACGTAGTGAAAAAGGTAGGTTAAAGGTGGACCCCAGGGTCTACCTAACGAAATACTAGTTAAGTTTTAGAATAGGTGGGCCATGCAGTCACCGTAGTAAAATAAGTAGGTTTAATCACGGTGTCCCGGGGGTCCACCAATCCTTAATTAAACCTTCTTATTCTTCTACGGCTATGGTGACTCCGGGGTCCACCAATCCTTTTAAAAACCTACTTATTTCACTACGATGACCCCGGGGTCCAACGATCTTTAAAGAAACCTAGAGAATCTACTTATTTCACTACGGTGACCCCGGGGTCCACCTGTCCTAAAACCTAGTATTTTGCTAGATAGACCCCGAGCCCCGGGGTCCACCTTAAACCTGCTTATTTATCACTACGTTGACCCCGGGGTCCACCAATCCTTACTTAAACCAAACCTTATTTCACTACGGTGACTTCGGGGTTCACACCCTAAAACCTAGTATTCCGCTATGCAGACCCCGGAGTCCACCTATCCTCTACAGGACTATACTATTATCAATTTGCAATTTTCATTGATTAGCATATTTTTAAAAAAAATTGAATCAGAGACTCACTGTCTAAAAAGTCCACTGCTAATGCTATTCTTATCAAAGAAAAGGCACAATTTGACTTTATGACATGTTAAAAAAAAAAGAGTTTTAAAAATATCCAGAAAATAAAATAAAATGATTATATAGATCTAGATCTAAACGTATTTTATTAAGTATATATATACTTAAAAGTAAAAGACTGAGCAGAGGCTTACAATGCAAATTCTGTGCTCTACAAGTAGATTAGTAGAGAAAGTCTTAAGTTTGCGCAAAACAGATTTTAGAAAAAAAAGTTGGATCTAATTATTCTAATAATAGTAAAAGTGATTGTTATGGTGAGATTTGTTATTATTAACTCTAGAAATACAGATAGTTGTTGAATCTAAAATTAACTAGAACTGTACAATTTGTTTTATTTCAATTCCAAAGCCCAAAGGCATAGCAATGAGTTAGATCTAGATCTAGCAGTTGTAGGCTCTCTGGCTGCTTCTAGCATAGGCCTGCTACTACTGATTCTAGACAGGGAACCTAGATCTAGCTATCACCTGCACTATTAAAGTCAAATATATGGTAAAATAAAAACAAAACTGTGAATCCCTTTATCAGTCAGTACATCCCAATTGCCATAGTCGCACGTATTAATAGTTGAATAATTATACCGAAGCAACACGTTATCACAGTGTTCAGGGGAGAGTGGGGTGCCCGGGTCGCTGACCGGTTGATTCGGTGGTTTGGCTTTTGTAGATCTATGCATTCATTTATTTTTTTTGCGGAAAGCCCTATTACTAGATCTATTAGTGTTGTGAAAACTTCAACCTCTACAGCTAAGGCGTCAAAAGATGTTGGAAAATAATAATACGTCCTGAAGTTTCATAACTTATACAGAATAATACAGCCAGTAGTTTTTATTTCATCGAGTTTTAAAAATGGCCTTGTAATTTGTTAGTTTTCAGAAGCAAATTTTAATAGTTCCAGTTCTACCGAATCGATTTTCACGCAAATTCAACCATTTTGATGACCTTTCTTTTCCTTTTAAAAAGATGTAGGCCTGTCGGATGTGGCAGTGCGATTAACACTAAGTTGTTTAGACCCATCAAAACACGAGGCTTCGTGGCCGATCACAAAGGTCTACGGGGCTTATCGAGGCCGATTCGCCGTGCCGCGTGCACGTTCACTAAACTGCCTACTAGATAGAATCTACTACCAAAGATTCTCTACACGATCTTTGCTACTACTACTACTACTAGATCTACATGTACTACTACGAGACTGTACGAGGGATGTACTACTACGAGACAGTACGAGAGAGTGCCACCCAGCCAAAGATAGTGTAACTTTGACTCAGCCACGTTGTGGACACACTTTTTATACCCCAAATTTGACCCGGAAGTCCATTCGGAGGATTTGACCTTTTCACTTGACCAAAGTGTGCCAAAATGGCAGCCTAGATTTTGCCCCTCCATGAAGGAAAAATCTGGCCCTCATTCAAACCTTTGGGGTTGAGCAAAATTTTGCGTATCGTGCTTTGTTCTTACAATATTCATTATGATATATATATATATATATATAAGTTGTACACTGAGACAAAACTGTACTAAATGAGAAGGGTGCACCATTATGAAAGTGGAACGAACTCAGTTGCCTGAAAAGGGTGTGCCCCGGTAGTTTGAGCATGTGTGGCCTAAATAAGCTAAACCCCCCTCCCTTACCTTATTTAGGCCACACTGAGGCCCAAATAAGCTAAACCCCCCTCCCTTACCTTATTTAGGCCATATGTGGCCTAAATAAGCACTCCCTTCATTAAATCATTAAAGAAGATCAGAAACAAAGTGCAACTCAGACAGGAACCTTGAGGTAGGCCTTCCTCGAGGACTTCTCTTGATGAGTGGGCATTGTTTACCTTGGTTTCACCAGTGGAGGAAAATTTTGAAAAAATATCTGGGTATTAATCGTTTCTCAAATCAAGCCTCGCCGTGACTCAGATCTTCCCGCGAAGTCAGATCTAAAAATAGGCGTACCAGGTCTCGCGAATCATACTATCCACTTCCACGTACTGGAATTCACCAAACATTAACATATTACTTTTTCCTATTATACGACTGTATTTAGGGCCATTTTTCAAAATCTGATGCTGCTTCCGGCAGAACCTACTGTTAATCTGTTGCTGTTGTTTCTTTTCTGGTGATGATGATGATGATGATGATGATGATGATGATGATGATGATGATGATGATGATGATGACGATGATGATGAGTTAGCAAGCTCTATGGGCAGTGTTGGACTACAGGAGTATTGCTTTATAGCCGGTGTTTTGATTTCGTGAATTCCGTAAACACATGGTCATTGTTTGTTTGTTTTATTTTTAGTTTTTGGTTTTAAAGCCCAATCGACACAAATGTATGATATTTAGACGGAACGGCAGGACAAAAGTACAGACAACAAGGAAAGGATAGCTGGACAGAAGGGGGAAAAAAGTAAGGAAAGGACATTTTAACGTCAAGTATATCTCAAATAATGTGCAAATTAAGGCTTCTGTTGTTGAACGCTTTAACAGGACCTTGAAAGCAAGGCTATGGCGCTATTTTACCAAACACAATACAAGGCGTTACTTGGACATTTTACCAACGCTAATCGCTAGCTAAACAATACGTATCATAGAAGTATCAAGCTCACTCCAGCTCAAGTGAATTCGAGTAATCAAGAGTTCGTTTGGCAGAACTTATATGGACAACCCCAAAAGGAAGAGGCCCCCTCTGCTTATTTCGAAGAGGGGGATCGAGTGCGCATAAGTAAAGTGAAGCGATTTTTTTAAAAGGGCTACTTGCCATCGTGGACAGAGGAACTGTTTACAGTCAGCAGAATTAACCGTTGAACAAATCCCAGAGTGTACACACTCAAAGCAGATGATGGGAGCGAGCTTATTGGGACTTTCTATGGCTTTGAATTACAAAAATTGGCAGACAAAGAAATTTATCGCATAGCAGAAATATTAAAACAACGATTACGTGGACGAGAGAAGCAATATTTAGTCGCTTGGGCAGGATACCCGCTTTCATTTTGCTCTTGGGTCCCAGCCCGAAATATTCAGCGCTATGAATTATCAAGAACTCGACCATCTTCGGGAGAAGGAAGGAAGACCCTCGTCTAAGCTATGGACTATTTTTGGGAGGAGGCTTCCTCGAAATGAAATTGTGTTTTTCTGTCAAATCATCCTTATATACGGAGTAACAATCGTCGCTTTGGTCAATCTGTCTCGCGGTTCTGAACCAGAGAACTTGTGGATAGCTTTACTGACCAGTTGCTTAGGCTACGTTCTGCCAAACCCAACTATTACACCGCCATCACCACAGTAAGCAGGAGCAGCGGATATGGGGGACTTTTTTCTAACACTGCCTTCAAATAGTAGTATGAAACATTTTCCTGACAATCATGGTGCTCATTTTTACACAATGCTTCCGTAGACCATTGACCTCTCTGGAAAAGATTACGAAGTTGGCTTGGCGGAAATTCAGTTTCCGAACACATATATTCAAATGTTTTGGTAGATGAAGTCTGGATAATATTTCAACCAAATCGATATGCAGGCGCCGCTCTTTTGACGTTACCAGAGGGCTTATATTCCACACCAGAGAGACTTATTTCTAGTATAAACAAGCTTATGCACGAACAGAATACCGCTAAAGAGAAAAAGGAAGTGAAAGCAAAGTTTTTCTACGATCGCTCTTCCAAACGAGCGATACTGGGAATGTATACAGAGGGGGCCTTTGTTCAGTTAAGTCCTACGCTTGAAAAGATTTTATCCATGCCAGAAAATGAAATGCATGGAGCAGGAAAATTCAGAGGCAATGGAGTGGTTGATGTTCACAAAGGTGCCTCCTCCATGTACATTTACTGTGACTTAATTTTGCATATAGGCAAGTTGGTGACATGACGGTCCCACTCGTGCGAGTAGTACCGACAACAGATAAAAAGTCCGACGTCGTATACAAAATATTTGAAAAACCACATTATCAACCTTTGGTCAGACATCAGTTTAATACAATAGAGATACTTTTTAATTTGGACACTGGGGAGACACCTTCATTCGCTCACGGAAAGACAGTCGTAACACTCCATTTACGACCCAGGCGTTCAGGGTGAAGAAGCCAACATATAAAAAGGAAACATGCGGACGCCGTATAAAACAAATACGGCTCTATACGATGCTTATTACAGACAGCAGGTAGGGCACGGACTCCCAGTATACATTGGTGGTTTTTCGTGGTAAAGGCCTTGGTGGTTTACTTAACGGACTTCTGAGAACAGCCGTTCCTTTGCTTAAAGGCGGAGCCAAGACTTTGCTACGTGAAGGAGTCAAGGGTGGATTGCAGGTAGCCCAAGACGTCTTAGCGGGTAAAAATGTTAAAGCTGCTGTGAAAAGACGAGCGAAGGGTGTTGGAAAAAATCTGTTAAACAAAGCAATTGGTGAATTCACCGTAGCCCCAGCTCCACCTGGCGAACCCGCTGCAAAACGTATAAGAAGGCGCAATCCAAAACAAAAGAGAGCAAACAGACAGCGAGACATGTTCGGTTAACATGGCTCTTCTTCATCAGAGTTCCGCTGAAACAGTTGATTCCGCTTTGGATTTGTTCAGTCTACCACCCACACAGACATCAGTCGAGAATGGAATGTACGTGGAATTCCTTCCCTTGTCATCGCTAGGACCATCGGCTACTGTTGAATTCGCTATCAACCAGAAGGGCTCGAGTGAGTTTCTAGACCTCGCCAACACCTACCTTTATGTGAAAGCCAAGATCACTAAAGCAGATGAAAGTTCACTAGATGAGGGTGCTGGGGTGGGACCGGTGAACAACTGGTTCCATTCTCTTTTTTCACAGGTAGATCTATCCCTAAACAACACGCTCGTTACCCCGAGTGAAAACATTTACCCTTTTCGAGCCTATCTCGAAAGAGTTTTGAATTTTGATTCTGGAGCAAAACAAAGCCAGTTTACGTCTGAAATGTTTTACGCCGACAGTAGCGGACATTTCGAACAAGTCAAGGGGGACGAAAATGCAGGTATGAAATTCAGATGTTCTCTGACTGCCTCTAGTAAAGAGGTAGCAATGTACGGTCGTCTTCATGTGGACATCATGAATACAAACCGCTACCTCTTGAATGGAGTTGACGTGAAGCTACGTTTGGTCAAATCCAAAGAGTCTTTTCATCTTATGGCGGAGGGTGCCGGTTTTAAAACCAGTCGAAGTCTAACCCACGTTTCCCTATTTGTGCGAAAACTGAGGGTCAACCCTTCAGTACAAATTCCTGTCAACAAGGCTTTGGAGTGTACATCAGCCCGTTACCCCGTTAAAAGAGTGACTATCAAATCTTTTTCTATAAGTCGGGGAAATCTTGGGAGCACACAGGACAATCTATTCCTGGCCCAGCTCCATACACGCCTTCTCGTTTGTTTCGTCGACAGTGATGCTTTTAATGGTAATTTTACCAAAAACCCATTCCATTTCAAACATCACAACGTGTGTTACGTTTCCCTGTTTCTAGACGGACAGCAGATACCTTCCTCCCCACTCACACCGGACTTTGAAAACAACCAGTTTGTGAGATCTTATCATCGTTTGTTCATTGAACTCGGACTCGCTTCTACAAATGAAGGAAACTGTTTGAACATGAGCGACTTTGCAGCTGCTTACTGTATCTTCGCTTTCGATCTATCACCATCTCCTTTAGACGGTGATCAAATTGAATTGATCCGTTCTGGATCACTACGCTTAGAATTAAAGTTTGCGAAGCCGCTGCAAGAACCTATTCATGTTTTGATGTATGGAGAAGTGGACAGCCTGATAGAAATTGGCAGAAATCGTGAAGTGGTGACTGATTTCACAGCATTTGGTATTGGTTAACATTTGGTGTGCGGACTCGTCGTCTTTTTGGAGGGATTTTCCCCAGAGACAAACTCCCAAAGAGACGCAACATTGCCAGCAAGAGACCCCGATTATACGTTATCGACACTGATCTTTCTACTGGACGTGGTGAGCACTGGGTCTGCGTCTATCTTAACCCTAGCGGGATTGCCGAATATTTCGATAGTTATAAATGGATTACCTCCGAGACATACAGAAATTGAAGCACTTCTTCTTCTTCTTCTTCTTCTTCTTCTTTTTCTTCTTCTTCTTCTTCTTCTTCTTCTTCTTCTTCTTCTTCTTCTTTTTCTTCTTCTTCTTCTTCTTCTTCTTCTTCTTCTTCTTCTTCTTCTTCTT
>NW_004797550.1:689630-694252 GCF_000002075.1 Aplysia californica
GAGAGAGAGAGAGAGAGAGAGAGAGAGAGAGAGAGAGAGAGAGTGGCAAAGGTGAGATACAAAGAAACAGAACAGAATACACCGAGAGAGATACAGCGAGATACATAGATAGATAGATAGATAGATAGATAGATAGATAGATAGATAGATAGATAGATAGATAGATAGATAGATAGATAGACAGACAGAGATTGTGTGTGTGTTTTTGTGTGCGTGTCTGCGCCTGGGAGCAGCGACTGCTGACGTCATTTTACCGGGGGACACTAGAAATTTACTATTATTATTTCTTTGTTACAGTTTTTATTTGTGTATAAATTGCCTACGCAGACAAAAAGCCTTTTCATCTTGAAACTGCTGTGATTAAAAACGTGTACCTGTTCATATGTGGTAGGTCAGAAGATTCAAACATGTCGTTTTACAAGCAAAATGTTTCATAAGGTTTCCAGAGTTTGTTTACTAAGTCATAAATCAGTGCCAAGCATGGAGGTTTTAATGTACACTATTAGAGCTAGTTCTATAGACTATAGATGAAACATCGTGGTGAGATCAGGCGCTCGTCAATATAAAGAAATTCGAGAAATCAGCTTTTTTCGACCAGTATAGACATTTATTTCTTTTTCGATTTTTTTTTCTTGGGGGGGGGGAGGGGGGGGTTGGTGCAACACCCTGTGCGTCCATTCAAAAAACACTTTTATCAGTGGAGTTTATGGAAAGACTTTGAATAAAGGCCTAAAAAAATTAAATTTTCAGTTTCCAAGGACTCTAAAGCTATGGAAGTCACAAAACTTTGGCGCCATTTTCTCGTTAATTATAAACTGACGGTCATTAAAAACGCACCACTTACAAAACAATTCAAATAATGGTGATGTGTTATTTTTTAAAACAGATTATATACCATTGCATTCTATGGTCATTTTGTGAACATTCACAGCTGATATTAAATGAAAAGGTCAAATGACACCGCGAGCACAAAAACATGAAGTAACAAAAGTCATTTTTCAAAAATCAGAGAGGTAAATTGAGTTTTTAACACTTGCTTTAGTATCGTGTATGTCCTCCATTGGCCTGAATACAGTGTACGGGATAGGTAGCGTCTTCTCATGGAATTGACAAGAGTCTGAAAGAACACCTGTGGAATCTGTACCCACTCATTTGTCAAAGAACGCCTCAGCTCTTAGAGATTGTGTATAGGTTTTCCACGGGACAAACGGCGGCCAAGCTCGTCCGACACCTGCTCAATTGGTGCCATGTCAGGAGACAGTGATGGCCAAGCCAGGACATCAATGTTGTTTGCCTGGAGAAAAGCAGTGGTGGCTTGAGCGGTGTGGGGGAGGGCGTTGTCGTGTTGCTCTGGATGTTGACTAATTAACACAAGACGTGGTTCTTTAAAACCTGCTGGTACGTGGTGGCTTTCCACAGGCTGATCGAAGAAGTACAGTAGTGTGCGATAATCGTAGCTGGACGCTCCCCATACCATGACGCTGCCTCCTCCCCATCTATCGACCTCTAGCATGCAACAGTTGGCGTAGCTCTCGCCGGGGCGTCTCCAGACCCTTCTTCTCCCGTCAGCATGCGAGAGAGAAAATCGACTCTCGTTAACTGTAAATGCTGCCTGGCCTACTGCAAACGTTGTTGACAGTTCCTCTGTGTCAGGACAGGACCAACGTACGGGCGTCTGGCTGCAAGTCACGCTTCCCGCAAACGGCGTCGCAAGGCCCATTCAGATACTGGTCCACGCCGACCAACCACTTGAAGACCTGTTTCCGGTGCCTGCCGGAAACTGTCACGAAGGTGACGTTGGCGAATGTAACGTCTTGCGCTGGTGTGGTAACTTGGGGTTGGCCGCTCCGTCGCCGATCGGGTGTAGATCCAGTAGCTGGATTTCCTTGAGACACCGGATAACAGTCGAGTGGCTACAGTTCATGCGCCTGGCAACTTGCCGTGCTGTCATTCCGTCTTGTGGTATTCCAATGGCCCTTTCGCGTTCTTTCATGGAAAGTCGCGGCATTATTTACGCAGAAAAAATCCGTCACAGAGTAAAGAATGTCAGTTTTTGTTATGGGCGAAAATAATCTCTCCCTAACAGCCAAAAAGTCTGTCTCGCTAAACAAATTTTAGGTTTGAGGTCCACACACCGAATTTTTGCATGTTGCACGTGCGCATTGACAGGTTTGAACTGGGAACTTCAAATTTTGTGCGATCGGTAACCTCTGTTCCCTGTGAATATTTGTCAACCTCAATTGATGTCACTGGATAGATTTGTGTTCAAAATGTGCTCAATCCAAAATGGTGCGTTTTTAATGACCGTCAGTATACTTCTGAAACCAGGCTATCCCTTCTCCTTTAATAAAATCACAAATATCTCGACTTCTATTCAAGATAATTGGATATTTTTAAAATCAAAAGCAAGGCTAATGAACAGGCTTTAAGATGATATACAATTAGTCCATATGCCCCAAAATTGACGAGCGCTTGATTCCACTGCGTCGTGACTCATAGGTCTAATGTTCTACGAGTTATGGGCAATTGTGACTGTGAGCTAGGCACTAGACTACTAGAACTATTCTTAGGTGTCTGCTGAACTCGTGCAAAAGTAGCCTCGGGTCTAGGCCTAGATCTACATTAAATATTACGCTTCAACATGAATGGCCACTAGGCCTTAGGCTTTTAGGTCTAGCAAAACTAATCTAAAGACCAACAGAAGCAAACAAAACAATGTTTTAAACATAAGTAGGCCTAACCTCAGATTGTGAAATGAACCACAGGCCTATTTATTTATAGTTGACCACGAAGAATAAACTGAAACATGATAACAAGAAACTATCAGATCTAGATCTAGCTTAACAACAACAAATGCTAGATCTAGATCAAGAGATAAAGATTGAAATACTTTCGAACTAAACAAAACCCCAAAAGATCTATATATTATTTATTTATACTACTTACAAAGAAGCGACAGAAGTAGAATCTAGCAGAAAATAGCAGGTCTAGCCAATGCGTGTTGTCTGTTCCCCTTGTGTCTTCTGTCCTTTTTCGGTTTCATTCTCTGACAGTGTTGCGAGTGAAATCGGTGGTGCTCAGCTTCTTGTATAAAATTAATTTGTTCTTCCTTTCTGTGTCATCTGTAATGGGAATATTAACTTTTGTAGCTTTATATGTGCTTAGCTTTTTGTATAATTAATTTGTTCTTCTTTTCTGTGTCATCTGTGATGGAAATATTAACTTTTGTAGCTTTAAATGTGGGACAGCTTCATAACTTTTCTGTTTCGATTCCGTGCAGTGTCCACAAATGTCTGGTTGCCAAGTTTCAGTTCAGACTGTGATGCAAGCGAAGAGGAACAAAAAGTAAACTGGAATTTTAAGAAACGTAGCTTTGCATTCTTTGGGGTACTTTGTGTGTGTGTGTGTGTTGGGGGTGGGGGGGGGTAATTTTCCTGCAATACGGGAGATGAGGGTCTGCTTGACAGCATGGCCATAGAGAACTTGTTCGCTGGTTTATTAGTACATGTCCCCCATTTGTGTGACAATATTTGTCAGGAAGAGGCCTGGCATTTTCAGACCATTTAAGCAGGTTTTTAAAATATATGTAAATGTTTCATTCCCTCGTACAATTTCTCCTGTGTCATTTTGACATAGACTGTTGCATTTGCAGAGCTTGTTGCACACTTTAGCCAACATGTAGCCACATTGTCCTTTTGCAGCAGCTGAAAGGACGTCAAATTCACACAAGACAGAGCATCATCTTAAGTATGTTCTTTCATGTCATGGGCGAGGAGATAGTTATTTACTGATATCGCCATTTTCTGCTCCTTCCACTCTTGTTTAGCACAATTTCCTTTCCATGTTTGTCCCTGAAATGGCCTACAATATGTCGATAGTGACTCGCACGGCCCATCGACTCGACTGAGATTTTCAGTGATTCTTCTTCACTGTCCTCTGTATGTGTGTGTGGGGGGGGGGCTGCAAACTTGGGCAACCTAAAACAGCTTGCTGGATTGTGTATTTGGGGTTTTACGAGACTATCGACACTATAATCGACGCCAGGCAGGAAACAGAAGGAGCAGACTACAACACGGCGCCCACCAACCACTCTACCTAAAATGACGACACATCAACAAGAAACAAATAAGAGGGAAAAAGAATGAGAGGAAACTAATTGGCCTAGTGCCATTGGGCCCACACAACCTTCTATTTTCCATTGTGAATAGTAACAGGCGTACAGAAAGTGGGGATTTAGGATATTATTATACTTATACTGTATTTCTCAGTCTTATTGAAAATGACAATTATCATCTGCCTTGTCTCCTGTGTTTATTCGATTAGAATTAGAGCTCAGTCCCGTATCATGTAAGAAATGTCTTCAACTTGAGTAGCCTGCGATACGTAATAGGGGGTGCCCACATACGCGGTCGGGTCGGGTCCGATCGAGTCGGGCCAATCGGGTCGGATCGCTTTGTGGTTTCAGTGCACACTACAACCCCGCCGCGATTGTACCCGACGACCTGGAATTTAAAAGTAGAGACACCTTTAACCAACATGCGACTTCACAGAGGGCGTAAACCGGGCTATAATTGGCTGAACCTTTGACTCATGAATACATATATATATTTATATATAATATC
>NW_004797550.1:696402-697244 GCF_000002075.1 Aplysia californica
AGCTCGGCTTTTGTATGCCAAGCTTCAGGAAAATTCTTTGGTAAACATGGGAAGATAAGTAAAAATAGTAAAATTAGGGCGAAATAAGACCTTTTCGTGATTTCACATTTGGAACTCCCCACTTCCATTGTTTGAGTAATGGTCATAAGTGTATGACTTCTGCAGTGTATGGGTTTCCTTCCTCTAGACTGGTTGCTCTGAAGAGCTATAGAGTCTTTCATACCCTTGTTACTTAAGAACAAGTCTGTTTGCGTTGATTGGTAGAGAGCCAGTCCCCTTCCACTCCATCCGCGTCGTGGGCCAGGCACACTCAAAGTGTAAACTAGAAGATACTGAGCTCGGCGGTTCCTTCACTAGGCCCAATTTAAATTGTGTCCGTTTCTGAAGCTTTTCATACTGTCCTCTGCAATGACAACGTATTCTGCAAGAGATGTTGTACTTGCAGCAAGTACAGGATTTGCATGGTGGAGTGCTGCTCTTACACGAACAGCGGATTTCACGCAGCAGTTCATCTGGGGCCGGAGCATTGTCAGTTATCACCTGACTCATAATGTTGTCACTCACAGTAAAGTCGTAATCAACAACGTCAAAGACAGTGCGCAGATTAAGCCATTTACTAACCTGGTGATGCACTCTAAGGGCTTGGTATTGTGCGGCTCTCTCTGTTGGGGTCATCCGTTCAAGTGGCACGTACTTTGGGGAGATGATATGTTGATATCGAAGATCAGTAACGCTCAGGTTTGCGGTCCACTCACTGCAGTAAAGGAATGACAAGAACTTGACTCCTAAGTCTGTGATGTCCTTTACATTGGCATCTGTTTGCCCCAAAAGTAGAGCTGTCA
>NW_004797550.1:699431-702430 GCF_000002075.1 Aplysia californica
TGTCTACTTCGCACTTAAGCACGCTTCGGCTTTAAGCACGCTTAAGCTTTCTCCCGATGACCGTGCTTAAAGCCGGCATGGACTGTACTATAACACGAGCTGTGGGGTGACCAGTTGGCCCCATTTTAGTATTTTATATAAATTCATGAAGATACGTTTTTAAATATAGCCTCAATTGTTGTGGAAAATATGAATACGTTAAGATAAATTTATACAAACTGCTGTGCAAAGTTTAGGTTATATTGATTCACCCGTTAAAGAGATGTTTGAGGACAAGTTGCGCCACGAATTTTTTACAGCACAGTAAAGATCATCGTGCAGTCTGACGTTAATAATAAATACACTGACTTATAGTCCACTGTGTTGTATTTGCAGGAATCATCTTTGTTTTCAATTACGTTTTTCTCCTGGGGCATTTTTAGCTTTAGATTCTGCCTTCTGTGCGACTGTTACTCTATTCACCAAAGGTTTGAAATGCGTTTTAAAAAAGCAGCTTCAAACAAACCAACAAATTCCACAAGTTTAAAACTGGCTTTTTCAAGCCACCGTGACGACAATATTCAAATTGTTTCAGGCTGATGAGGGTAAGGTGCTTTGCATGGAAAAATGAGGAATCTTCCAGCATCCCTGTACAGTTCTTGCAGACTACATCGTCTTCAAAGTGTTTCCAAGTACGTCAAAAATTTTATTTTTAAGTGCATTGCATCTTTAATGTATTGCAAAATTTAACAAAATTAACAATGTATCTGTGTTTTTTATCAAGGTCTACCGGAATTGCAACTATTGTTTGACTGAAATTCTTACTCGTTAGATTTTGATTTATCAAAAAGCTATCCACTACATGTGCAACTGCTTGAAGGCGATGCGATCATAATTTTGTCGGCCATTATCTGTCTCTTCAAATAAAAATGTAACTGTGGTGTGTGTAGGGGGGGGGGGGGTCTGGATTGTCAAGATATGTCCACCTTTTCCTTTCATGGTGACTGAGAACAGATGTTCAAGTTATAATAATAATAATAATAATAATAGATAGCATTTGTATAGCGCATATCCCCGCTCAGCAGCAGGCTCTATGCGCTTAAAGTTCATCTTGATATCACTGAAAGTGAAAGTAATCCTCCATTGCAGCTCACAATGTCTGCCACAGGACCTTGCAAGCAGTGATGTTGTGGATCCACTCACTGACTCATATTAATGCTTTTGTAACTTCCATTTTGTCTTCTGGACCAAACTTCATGAATTATCTTTCAACCACAGAAGTGTCTGCTGGGTTACTGGGTTACGATATTCGACAGAGAATGACACAAATGACCAAATGAAACGTAGAAAGGATCATCAGTCTTCACAGAAATCAGATATATAGCGATGTCAGACAAAGGATTAATTCAGAGATACATATTTAGTAGTATCCCAATTTATTTGCTTTTGCTTTTTTTGCACAGCCAAACAAACGATTTGTCGTCCAAAACGTGACACACAGTTGGTAAACTTGGGCGCCACCCTGAATAAAAGGCACTGTCTTTTTCAGAGAAATTTTCAATAACTGCCCAGCTCGCAGTATCATCATGATGAGTAGGCCTACATAAATTGTGGTAGATCAACAAATTGTTTCTAATTCTTAATTAAATGTGGAGGATCAAAGAGGATTGTGATTTTATCACCCTCGTGATGAAAAAAAAGGCTTTTCGGGGGTGAGACTTAGATTAGTGTTCTAAAACCGTCTGGTTGTATGGGCCTTGGTCACACGCAAGCCTTCACCTTCAAACCAACATATTATTTCAAGCTTTTAATGGCCTCTAACAATGGAACAACGAGCCGCACTTCCCCCACCAGGTGCGCGCTGATAAGGGAGCAGGTCAGCGGTTGACCGTCGGTTGACGCGCAGACATTCCCCCCCTGGAGTTTCGTGAGCTCGCACGCTTTTCACCGCATTGCCTTATCATGATATTTATAATCATTGGGTCTACCCTTACAGCAACTTTACTACTCTATGGCCCAATATACCTACTCTATTCTTAACTTGACAAACACTGAAAGATGGCGTCTAGAAAAAAACATTCCAATATACCAGTAAATTTTTGTAGTGTCTGTCTTTCTTCACCTCTCACCCAGAACCTTTTCTCTTTCCTTGTTAGTGCAGACGATTCTTTCCATCATCTTGGCAGTTATTCATTGCTTTCAGTTTCCTCTTCCTCTTTTCCGCTCACTTCATCCATGTCCGTATCTTCTCTCTCTTTTTCTGTAAACATCCTCCTCTGACTCACTAGCCACATCACTCTCCTGTCCTTTATGTCCTATTCAACATTACTCCATTCAGGAGAGGGTAGTTACAGTACGCTACTAGGAGGTCATACTTCTTTACTTTTCTTCTATTTTTTCTAACTGTCTGTCTTACATTTTCCCAGCACTAAATGACCTTCATTGTGTCGATGTGCTTCTCTTTTTTTTTTTTACTCAAACTAACAAACAACCAAACAACAAACAAACAGACTCCACTAGGGTACATACTGCTCCATTACTTCCATTATTCGATATTGATCGAAGGTATTTTCTCGCTACATAGAAAAAGAAATGGTTTAGTCTTCTATCACAATTCCTTTCGACTGATAGATTTATTATATTATAAAATGTCAATTTATCCTTTCCACTAGTAAATCTGGGCTTGATAATTTACGAAGAGTCTATGTTTTAACCAGTTTGCTGTTAAATTCGATATAAAAGTTAGAGGGTGATTGCTGAGCTTTAAAAAGTAAAGTACAGATACTTAATATATTCAACTGCTGAGTGATGCTGTGTGTGTGTCAGACCTGCTAAGAACAGTTTGTCTCAATAAGAAATAATGTAGGAGGATTAGCTCAACTGCAAGAGCGCGAACAATATCCAAAAGAAACTCGGACGTTGGTGGACATTAGTGTGTGGCTCTGAGAAAACCCTTCACAAGGTGCAAAATTTCAAAATGAACTTTTTTGCATATTTTAAAAGACACATCTTTTCCGAGC
>NW_004797550.1:704003-706923 GCF_000002075.1 Aplysia californica
GTGTATGAGTATGTATTTTAATCAGTATTTTTCTTTTGTAGTAATTGTTATGAACGAACTACATATTGTACTCTGAGGGCTTTCCAGAGTTGATAAACATTAAAAACATGTACACAGATACATATTATGAGGAAACTTTCATTTAATATAAAATTTTTCAGTAAATTACAGGTCAAAATATTAATTTTTAGGTCAAAACTGAAGTTTGTCATAGTAGTTTCCGATGACAACCCACCAAAGGCACGATGATGGATACCGACCTACCATCGGTTTCCAATGACAACCCACCATCGGCACGATGATGGGTACCAACCAACCATCGGTTTCCGATGACAACCCACCATCGGCACGATGATGGAAACCGACCAACCATCGGTTTCCGATGACAATCCACCATCGGCACGATGATGGGTACCGACTTACCATCGGTTTCCGATGACAACCCACCATCGGCACGATGATGGATACCGACCTACCATCGGTTTCCAATGACAACCCACCATCGGCACGATGATGGGTACCAACCAACCATCGGTTTCCGATGACAACCCACCATCGGCACGATGATGGAAACCGACCAACCATCGGTTTCTGATGACAACTCACCGATGTCAACCCACCATCGGCACGATGATGGATTCCAACTTACCATCGGTTTCCGATGACAACCCACCATCGGCACGATGATGGATACCGACCTACCATCAGTTTCTGATGACAACCCACCGATGACAACCCACCATCGGCACGATGATGGAAACCGGCCAACCATTGGTTTCCGATGACAACCCACCATCGGAACGATGATGTATTCAGACCTACCATCGGTTTCCAAAGACAACCCACCGATGACAATCCACCATCGGCACGATGATGGATACCGACCAACCATCAGTTTCCGATGGCAATCCACCATCGGCACGATGATGGATACCAACCAACCATCGGTTTCCGATGACAACCCACCGATGACAACCCACCATCAGCACGATGATGGATACAGAAAAACCATTAGTTTCCGATGGCAACCCACCATCGGCACGATGATGGAAACCGACCAACCATCGGTTTCCAATGACAACCCACCATCGGAACGATGATGGATTCCGACCTACCATCGGTTTCCGATGACAACCCACCATCGGCACGATGATGGATACCGACCTACCATCGGTTTATGATGACAACTCACCGATGTCAACCCACCATCGGCACGATGATGGATTCCGACTTACCATCGGTTTCCGATGACAACCCACCATCGGCACGATGATGGAAACCGACCAACCATCGGTTTACGATGACAACCCACCATCGGAACGATGATAGATACCGACTTACCATCGGTTTCCGATGACAACCCACCATCGGCACGATGATGGAAACCGACCAACCATCGGTTTACGATGACAACCCACCATCGGAACGATGATAGATACCGACTTACCATCGGTTTCCGATGACAACCCACCATCGGCACGATGATGGATACCGACCTACCATCGGTTTCTGATGACAACTCACCGATGACAACCCACCATCAGCACAATGATGGATACCGACCAACCATCAGTTTCCGATGGCAACCCACCATCGGCACGATGATGGAAACCGACCAAACATCGGTTTCCGATGACAACCCACCATCGGAACGATGATGGATACCGACCTACCATCGGTTTCTGATGGCAACCCACCATCGGCACGATGATGGATACCGACCTACCATCGGTTTCCGATGGCAACCCACCATCGGCACCGTGATGGAAACCGACCAAACATCGGTTTCCGATGACAACCCACCATCGGAACGATGATGGATTCCGACTTACCATCGGTTTCCGATGGCAACCCACCATCGGCACGATGATGGAAACCGACCAAACATCGGTTTCCGATGACAACCCACCATCGGAACGATGATGGATTCCGACTTACCATCGGTTTCCGATGACAACCCACCATCGGCACGATGATGGATTCCGACCTACCATCGGTTTCCGATGACAACCCACCGATGACAACCCACCATCAGCACGATGATGGATACCGACCAACCATCAGTTTCCGATGACAACCCACCATCGGAACGATGATGGATACCGACCTACCATCGGTTTCCGATGGCAACCCACCATCGGCACGATGATGGAAACCGACCAAACATCGGTTTCCGATGACAACCCACCATCGGAACGATGATGGATACCGACCTACCATCGGTTTCCGATGGCAACCCACCATCGGCACGATGATGGAAACCGACCAAACATCGGTTTCCGATGACAACCCACCATCGAAACGATGATGGATTCCGACTTATCATCGGTCTCCGATGACAACCCACCATCGGCACGATGATGGAAACCGACCAACCATCGGTTTCCGATGACAACCCACCATCGGAACGATGATGGATACCGACCTGCCATCGGTTTCCGATGGCAATCCACCATCGGCACAATGATATAAACCGACCAAACATCGGTTTCCGATGACAACCCACCATCGGAACGATGATGGATTCCGACTTACCATCGGTCTCCGATGACAACCCACCAACGGCACGATGATGGATACCGACCAACCATCGGTTTCCGATGACAACCCACCATCGGCACGATGATGGAAACCGACCAACCATCGGTTTCCGATGACAACCCACCATCGGAACGATGATGGATACCGACCTGCCATCGGTTTCCGATGGCAATCCACCATCGGCACAATGATATAAACCGACCAAACATCGGTTTCCGATGACAACCCACCATCGGAACGATGATGGATTCCGACTTACCATCGGTCTCCGATGACAACCCACCAACGGCACGATGATGGATACCGACCAACCATCGGTTTCCGATGACAACCCACCATCGGCACGATGATGGATATCGACACACCATCGGAAACCGAC
>NW_004797550.1:707023-710911 GCF_000002075.1 Aplysia californica
CGGAGAAATAGTGCCCAGCTTTATTTTCCCGAACGTTCGGAGAAATAGTGCCCAGCTTTATTTTCCCGAACGTTCGGAAATCGGTCCTAAGTTAAGTGTCATAGGAGTCCAGATCTAGAAGAGTCATAAGTCTAGATCTAGTCAAGTGTCTAGTTAGTCTAGTCTAGTCTAGTACAATCTTGATCTAAGTCTATAATAACGTTGACAGACTTGGTCTCGTTCCAAGAGTTAAGCTACCGTATAGTGTATAGTGATAGATCTAGACGATCTAGATCTAGATCTAGAATCTAGCTCCTCCAATTCTAATACTAGTAATACACTGCTAGAGGTAGGATAGAATCTAGAAGAATACGCAGTTGTTTAATCTAGCTGATAATTATACGAAGTGGCTAGCCGTACTTAAGTATAAGACTGCCAGTCTAGCCGTACTTAGATCTAGGTTTGGCCCTATCGACTCAAGCCTGTTAAGTACACAGGTCTCATTAGATCTAGATCTAGATCTAGATCAAGTAATTATTCAGGTTCAAATACATGCAAGTCAGTAAGGCACCTTTTGGTTTTGTCTGAAATACAAATACTTTAGGCATTGCAAACTAAAAATTTCATAAAATTTACAATTCAGCCATCAATATTAGTACGGCTAGCCTGGCTGTCTACCCGTACTTAAGTACGGCAAGACAAGAAGTCTAGCCGTACTTAAGTACGGCTAGACTGCCAGTCTAGCCATACTTATCTTAGCCTGTCTTAGGCCCTATTAACATTTAGAAAACAGGAGGTTTAAAATACATGCACTGTCATTAAATTAAGGCACCTGGTTTCGTCTCAAATACAAATACTTTAGGTACTGCACACTAAAAATGTATATTTACAATTCAGTAGGCCTATTTTTGGTAAATGGTCAGTCTAGCCATCATATTAAGAATACGAAGTGATTATTCGGACTCGAGTCCGAATATGAAAAAATGTTATTCGGACTCTGATTCTTGTCCAGCATGACATCACTTCCGACTTCCTGTGACTCGTGAATCCAGCTTCCTGTCCTGCCTCACTCGTGACTCGCCTCAGGCTGGGTAGAGACCAGAGAGGGTTTAGTAGAGACCGGGATCACTTCGGGCAAAAAGGCGTTTTGTGCAGGAGCCGAGTTTTAATCTTATGATGAATTTGAGGCCGGCCTGAAAAGTTATAGCGCTTCTAATAAATGTTTATTTGTCAAGAGGTCATCAGAAGCAATTAAAGATGGCTCGTTAGCGTGTGTCGGGGTCGGATGGGCGGCCTGCACACGTGTGGCTGTGTGCATGTCGGGGAGGGTGGTGGGGCACTATCGGTCTGGGCTTTGAACGTCGCATACGCGTCAGTCTTTTTCCCCCCCGGCAACTGATCATTATTACAATAATAAGCTAGTCTTGACGTAGATCTACGTAATGAATTGTGCGCTGGTCTATGGAATCAAAAGTTGCCGTATGCTCAGCTCTACACAGCAACAATACTTTTTCTTGGTAAACAATCGATATGACACAGGCTTGTGTATTTGAACGAATCGTTTTTGGTTTTTTTGGTAAATTTTTACTTTCACTCCCGCACACAGATGCACTGTTTCAGGGGTCAAATTGCTGTACTGTTTGCTGCAGATCACACATAAAGCCACTAAAACTGTCGCAAAGCAATTATTTTCAAGACAATTTCAAATCTAACTGTAAAATATCAAATTATGGGTAAAAACAGGGGGGCATGCCCCCCTGTAACCCCCCAGATTTTCTTTTACCCCAGTGGGGCAGGCCCCCCTGGAACCCCCCGATTGGTCCAAAGCAAGTCTATCTCGGTTAAAAACAATCAAATATTTCAAAAACTATTAATTTGCGACGGAAATGAAGTTGATATTCGTGTTCAGCGCATCAATATTGAGTAGAAAATAGACAACTGGTAGCTGAGTGTGAGACGGGAGGGAAAGTAAAAAAATACTTTTTTTTACACAGCTCATAATATGCAGGTGCCAGGTGGTCTGCTAATCTTCAATTTTACCTTTTTCTACAACAAAGAAAGTGGGAAACGTGGGGGGGGGGGGGGGGCGTATCAATGAGGCGGCGGGCATTGGATCTGCAGATAAGGTGTGGGGGAAACTAAAAAATGGCGGAAAATTGGAAGCACTGAACGTTAGATCTATAGAACGAAGACACTTCCTTTTTTCGGGACCCGAGTCCGAATAACATTTTTTCATATTCGGACTCGAGTCCGAATAAAAGCTAGACTGCCAGTCTAGCCGTCATTAAGTACGGCCACCTCTATTCTCACCCGGAGTGAGAATAGTGCAGGCGAGTCTTGTGGCTATTCTCACCAAATTTTGCGTTCACCCTAAACCACAGAATTCTACACTGTGATAACAGAAAAATTTTAGAATTCTGTGCCGTGAACAAACGTTCCATTACAACTGTAGCCTACTAAAAGCGTACAATTTTGTCTGTGGGCAGTGGAGAGAGAGAGAGAAAGAGAGAGAGGAGTAGCGCGAGAATTTCCGGGCAAAACAAAATGGCGACCCGCATAGTTCGGCTCGATTCGAAAAGTTAAATAGCCGTAGCATCTTTGTAGACAACCAAATTAATTTACTTTTGTGTTTTAACATCATTTTTTAACTTTGTTTTGGTCAATTTGATCGTCCACACCGATAGACAGTGTTCAGAAAGAGACAGAGAGTGAGAGAAGAGGGGAGGAGTTGATCTTGCGAGAACTCCCGGGCGGGTGAGAATAGCCACTTTCATTAAGTATGGCTAGCCTCTTCCTAATTATAAGTTATAAGGACTAGAATCTAGTATAGAAGCTGGGACTGCGGGTATGGTAAACCTTGCTTACCTTCTGATGATGTTATGCCAATTGGTTGAGCAGGAACCAGGACTTCTTCTTCATGAAGTTCCAGATTCCAGATCATGGTCATGAGCAGGGGGTGGTGGGGATGTGTGGGTGTGTCACGGCCACGGTCGTCGTCGTAATTGGTTCATCATGTGTCTCCTCCTCCAAACTAGAATCTACTGTCTTCACAATCAATAGGTTTTGCATTGAAATAATCAATAATCAGTTCATCCAATTCATTTTCGTCTGTGATTTGTCTCATTCCAATCCGACTGAGATCGTTCCACATCGATGAAATACGCCACTCAGCTGATCGGTCCGCCATCTTGAATCAATTAAATTATGTAAACAAAAGCGCTCGACCACTTGGAAACAGAAAACAATCAGTTTACTTACAGTAAACTCGGCAAAAAACACTTCGTAGAGCAGAACAAAGAACTTGAAGTCAAAAAGGAACAGTTCATATTTGGTTTGAACGGCAGGAAATGGTACATTAGATGTTAAACTGCATTCATGACAAATACCATTTCAGAAGTGAAACTACAACATGCGCAACTCACAGAACTATTTGTAATGTTCACACATTCTTGCGCATTGGGTTTTCCCGAAACGGCAATAAAATTCTCTTTCTTTTGGTATATAATACGTGAGGGTTCCCGTGGAAAGAAGTGTCTATCCGATTGAGTAAATATTCCCCCTGTTTGTCTAAGAATTCAGCGTAATACGGCGACGATATGTCCTCAAAAATAATTATTTTCAAATATTTTCAATCACTTTTGAGCAAATTTCTTAAAAACATATGATGTAGAAATGGTCTATCTTTCTGAATTTCATATAATTTCGTTTTCGTTAAAATAAAGTTCAGGTCAGGGCCTATTTTTAGCGATATCTCAGAATAGCTTCTCGCACCTTCCGACGCGTTTTCTCAGAGCCGCTCACATTAATGTGGATGTAGCGATTACTAAGATAAGATAAGATAAGATACATCTTTATTGTCCAGATCCTGGCACATTGGTTTGGTGTTCCACCACGAGTACACACGCACGC
>NW_004797550.1:711238-716354 GCF_000002075.1 Aplysia californica
AAGAAGAAGAAGAAGAAGAAGAAGAAGAAGAAGAAGAAGAAGAAGAAGAAGAAAAAGAAGAAGAAGACATACATGCAATAGCCCAATAAGGAGAATTTACATTCAAATTCAAAGCATTCTACATAGTGCCCCTCCCCCAACTGCAGGGCTGTACCCCGGTAGCAAACCCGCTCGTGCTCGCAAGCCACTAGTCCACGTCACAAGACCTCAAATCACAAGGTCAAATCATCAAATCAAATCACCAGCATGATAAGTTGAGTCTAGCGCAAACTGTAACCTCCTTGGTCTAGTCTAAACTTCAAGTCCACAGCAACTAGCAATCCGCGAAGCCACTCGTGTCAGGCCCCCTCATCATCCCCACCCTGCTTGCAATCCGCGAAGCAACTTACGTCAGAAAAAGAGAGAGGGGCAGAGTGAGAGATTCCGCCCACAGAGTCACTGCGCGGCGTGGCGCTGTAATTTACTCGATTAATCGAAGGCCGGCGCAAAGCAGCGGACAGTCCTCAAGCCTCAAATCCCGTCCGCAGCCACAAGCCCCACAATTCACACAGTACTGCTTTGCGCTAGACCTAGAGAATTGTCCCAGGACAAGCTCTAAACCTGACCTGCTGACTTATTCTGTCTCGATACACCGAACGAGCGGCACGTCGCAGGACCGCTCGATGGTGCAGGACCGCTCGATGTGTTCAAACAGCAGTACTGCTCGCTGTGTGAACTTTGCAAAAACCGTGGAGGAAGGGAGAGGCTGGGCTTGTTTTGGTGCAAGGCGTAGAGGCTGAAGTTATTATTAACTTCCCGCCGTTGATCAGCTAAGCGAATGGATAAGTCAGAGGGAGTGTGGTATTGTAGTAATAGAGACTTAGGTTTCTGGTAGTAATAAGAATAAGTTGACTTAGATTACCCTAAAATGGAAAACTCTAAGGGTCGTTGTGATTGGCTTTTGTATTGTATGTATGTAACCTATTTCGTAGATGTGTTGCACTCACAGTGACATAAATCAGAACATTTAGGAGATGGGCTAGGCCTTCTGGGCTGGGAGGGAACAACGCCCCAGCAGAAAGACGGAGGATCTCAGTAAAAATTTCTCCCCATACGGGAATCGAACTTTTGCGTGCAACGATGAAGCGCTTGGCTCGTGCACATTAAAAATAAAACAGGCCTTAACATCGTAAGAATAGCCGATCCAATATTAATTATTAAGTCCATTGAATAGAGCTTTTTGCTTTTTACAACCGAACTATGAAAAAAACACCCGATCTTGCACTTTTGGTGCAAGCCTCTCAACGCAAATAATCAGAGAATCTTCTGTAATATGTACTGAGCCCACAGCCACGAGAGTTCGCGACGTCACGACACAGTACAGTAGGACTGTCCGCGAGTTACAACTCACCGGAAGTTCCCTCCGGTAGCAAGCGGGAGGAAAATCAAATAAGCCTGCTCGCAAGCCTCTAGCGCAAGCCGTCCGCTGCTTTGCAAGCCTTCCATTAACCGAGCGGAATCCAGCCCTAGTCACGACACAGTACATCAGGACTGTCCGCGAGTTACAACTCACCGGAAGTTCCTTCCGGTAGCAAGCGGGAGGAAAATCAAATAAGTCTGCTCGCAACCCTCTAGCGCAAGCCGTCCGCTGCTTTGCAAGCCTTCGATTAACCGAGCAGAATCCAGCCCTAGTCACGACACAGTACAGCAGGACTGTCCTCGAGTCACAACTCACCGGAAGTTCCTTCCGGTAGCAAGCGGGAGGAAAATCAAATCACAAGCCTGCTCGCAACCCTCTAGCGCAAGCCGCCCGCTGCTTTGCAAGCCTTCGATTAACCGAGCAGAATCCAGCCCTATTAATTGGATCAAAATAATTACCAATTTTTGTCCCCAGTCTGATAAACCACTAGCTGGCATTTTACTATTGCTACCCCTCGTTGCGGAATAAGCGTTTTATTAATTAGGCCTGCTGCTAGATCTAGCAGTAATGTTGCTTAACGCGCTCTTGTCTGTCACTCGGCCTACAGCCGGCATTGCCCTGCATAGAGTAACAAATAGTAAGACATGTTCTCTGGCCCCTCAGTGTTAGAAGAGCCTAAATCGTCCCCTTTGCTTGTCAACATGTCAGCATGCCTTTGACCCTTCTTTGACTGCACTAGTAAACGACCTATCTAGATTCATTTCCAGATGTAGTTAAATCATAAAACACAAAGAGACTCCATAAATACAATTATTCTAGATCTAGATCTAGATCTAGTACGTCCAGTTCATTGAAGATCTTGCTGCCCATTCTTGAAGAAAATAAAGTTGCAGAGTTGAGCAACAAACTCGATCGAATTCAACAAAACGATCTAACTTTTAGCCAGGACAGGAAGTAACTGCAAGAGGCCATGATTTCGACGTAATGTGGGCCTAGAATGTTGTAGTTTTCGGCCTAGCGCCTAGGCGTAGTCAAAAGACAACTTCGGAAAACTCATCAGAGGCACCCACAACAACAGCAGCAGCGATTACCGTAGCATCAACATCCTTCTCATCAACATCAACAATACAAACAACTGTAAAAACAACAGCAATACAAACAACAAACAACAACAATTCAACAAGAGGACAATTTTTTTTGTTGAAAAACATTTTTTAAACGTCGTGTTTGCAAGCGCGGGGCCCCTTGAGGCGCGGGGATCTAGGCTACAGCCTAAACAGCCTTACGGGTAACGCAGCCCTGTGCGTGAGTGTGTATCTGGCTCGAAATGTTGTGCAAATGACTATAAGTCACCATGATCTGGAATTTAAACATTCTGACACCGGGATTTTTGTTCTTTCAATATTTAAAAAACATTTTGTAGATAGCCTATGCTAATGAGGTGTTTTCCCAGGATGTTGCTTTGACCTGCAGAAGAATAATATAATAGTTCAGTGAAAGATTTTTGTATCGAGGCTATTCATCCAGGACTAGCTGTGCAGCGGTGCTGAACAGGACTTCTCTTAAGTGAAGTGTCTGTTAAAAGTGTACCTGGGTTTTTTTCCCACACAGTTTTAGATGTACCTAGGAGAGGACGCCATCTTGTACTATATAAATAAATAAATAAATATATATATATATATATATATATATATATATATTTTAAAAAAAAAATTTAAAAAAAAATAAAAAAAAAAATATATATATATATATATATATATTTATTTATATTATATATATCTCAAGTAAGGCATTTTCTGTATACATGTAGAAGTCTACCCACCGAGCACCCCACTCCCCGTTGGGCACCATTCATTTCAATTAGCATACTTTCTTTGAGTGAGACGTCTTGAAATAAACTGTGCGAATATGACAACACATACAAGTAGTAATTATTCTCTTCTCTGCTGGATTCTTAGAACTGAGCAAAAGTTAGTTGTTTCCATATAAGGACATAGAAACTGGAATGATAGGCCTAGCCCTACCAAAGTATCCGCTCGATTCTTAGACACTTCCTTATAACATGCCCATAAATAGCCTTTTTATGGTCTGTTGGTTTCCAGGAAAAAGAGATACGAGGAGGCTAGGCCTATGCGAGTGGTGGGTACTAGTCGATATAGGCCAGATTCGAGTACTGTATGTCTTATGTGTGTCAGTAAAATGAGGTAGGCCTATGGGGCATAGATATTATTAGATATAAGGTATGGACAATTAAAAAGCATATTTTCATATTGTTTGATATTAGAATTTCAACACAGGAAAAGGTTTCTGTAATGTTTTATATCATTATTATAGGCTACTGCACGCTTATTTTGTGGATATTCAAAACAAAAACACAATGCTCTCACTCATTTTCTCTATCTCTACATCTCCCTCACCCCTCCTTTCTCTCTCTCTCTCTCTCTCTCTCTCTCTCTCTCTCTCTCTCTCTCTCTCTCTCTCTCTCTCTCTCTCTCTCTCTTCTCTCTCTCTCTGTCTGTCTTTCTCTCTCTCTGTCTGTCTCTCTCTCTCTCTCTCTCTCTCTCTCTCTCTCTCTCTCTCTCTCTCTCTTTCTCTCTCTCTCTCTCTCTCCCTCTCTCTCCACCCCTCTCTCTCTCTCTCTCTCTCTCTCTCTCTCTCTCTCTCTCTCTCTCTCTCTCTCTCTCTCTCTCTCTTTCTCTCTCTCGGCAATTTATTAAATCTGCAACCTGCAACTAGATTACAACTAGATCTAGATTCAAGACTTTAGTAAAGGCAGAGTCCAGGGAAAAACATCAATTAAATTCGTGTGGTGCAGATGAGTAAAGAGAGACCAAAACAATCTCTCTATTGCGACTATCATTGCACATCACTTCGCCTAATACATGTTCCAGTAGATTTAACTACCTATAAATAGATGGAAGTTTGACCCGTGTCAAAGGTTGGGAGGTGGCTGACGATTCGGGAGGTGGCTGCAAGTTGACGAAAGGGAAAACCGCGGCGTCGACCCCGAGCAAAGCCGGGTACTCGGCTAGTCAATACATGTACATATGTAAGTACTGAGTATTTATCGATACAGTACTCTTTTTTATGCCTTTGCCATTTATATGAGATTGACGCTATCTAATTAGTAGAAAAACGTGTGTATGATAGTGGCCAAAAGTGTATTGCGTGCATACTTAATATAGCAGGTAGCTGTTACAGATAGAGATTCAAGGATTATAGATGTAAGTCAATGATCTGAGAACAGTGATGATTTTAGAAATAATGGTGGTGATGAGTGATGATGTAGGAATGCGTTTTTTTAGTAATGTTAGCGTTAGTCCTATCTTCCTCTGCTCCAATTAGTCACGAGGGACGTGGGCACCCTCTAACCAGTTCCGTATTGAAACCATCTTTAATGTCACCATGAAGTTCCAAAATGGTGTGCACAGTCTCTGCTAACGTGACATTGTTAGTGTTAGCCTATTCTATCGAACTAACTCAAGTGTTGAGAAGAGTTCAGTAGGAAGACAGTATAGTGGCAGGTATGTTGGGGTATTCGTAAGCGGATTGTAGGTAGCTAGTTGACAAACAGGTTATGAACTTTACAAATGCAGCGTTCTACTCCCTGATCATTTACCCCGAATCTTCTTTTCGCGTCCTATTAAAACGCTGATTCTGACACCAGGTCGAGAGGGGCAAAATTTACACATAATAATACATTGTATTGTATCCCCT
>NW_004797550.1:717067-730404 GCF_000002075.1 Aplysia californica
TATCACATGCGCACGCTTACACATCGTCACGAAATGAGCACATATATAATAAAATAATATTACACAATGCAATTAACAAAATATATAAATGGATACATAGTCATTTACATAACATTGTACTGAATATGAATCTACTAACATAAAAATGATGTAATTAAATCGAGAGTACCATTCCAAAAAGTCGTATATAAAATTTGCTACTTTTCAGGAGACGAAAAAAACTGTTTCATTTCCAAACGGTTAGAGATACCGGTTTCATTTTTTGCGTGTGATCATCGAAGTACAGTTCACGCTCGTACTTCTAATGAGCTTGTGGCTGCCTATGCCACTTTTCCTGTAATGATGAGTTACAATAAACTGCAAATCGAAACTTGCAAGCAAACTGTAGTAACTCAAGTTACGACAGTCAGATGTTGAAGACAAAGTGTTGTGTCTTGAGTTACGACTTTTTGGATTCCAAATTTCAACAGACAGGGGTATCGCAACTCCAGGTACGACAGTTTTATTGCCAAATCTCAGTATATTTCACTACTTACAAGTACTTACTACTTTTAGAAATAAAAATAAACACTCTCCAAAGGTGCAACAGCTTTATTTTAACACTTTACCAGATTTGAAACATACAAATTAGGGTGATGTTTTCACCTCAATGATCAATTAGAGCTGAAAATCGAAAATTAAAGAACAAAACCCAACATGCTCAATGCCTGGTTCTGGAATCTATACAGATCAAGAAAAACATACAAGCATTAATTTATTCATAATCGGCTCCCAGCATGCAAATGCCTTTCAATGACTCGTCTCACAACATTCATTCAATGTATTTATATTTCTTGAGAACAAAAATACGGGTGCAAAACTTCAATACACGTAAGAGCCTCTTTTTTTACGGAAAATCAAAATGCAGAGGGATGCATGCCGCTCAGCAGTGGAACAGTTACAAATGATTAGATCTAATGGTTAGGGTCATTTAAAACATGGAGATGATTAGGCTTGAACGTAATTAAAACGTACAAGTTGTTTTCAATGCTGTTTATGTCAAGGGCGCACAATACCCTTCAATTCAGATCTCTTATACTTAGAATTACGCTTCATCAGAGCATAAACAAACACATTAAGGTGATGCTTCCCCCTCAATTAGATTTCATTAGAAAATAGCTGAAAATTGAAAATTCCTCAAGAAGTAAAACTCAAATTCTGAACACCTGGTTCTGGAATCAGTATACAATATTATAAAAAGCATGTAAGCATGAACTTATTTATGATAGGTTCTACCCCCAGTGAGTCGGGGGGATATAAATAGACCCACTGCTTCGTCTGCAGGAGCTGTAACCTCTTCAAAGACGAGGTGTCGCACATGGATCCCAACCCTCTGGGATCCGGATGCGACACCGACTTTGGTGCTTCTTCCTCTTCTTCTTCCTCCTTTCTTTCTTCTTCTATCTTTTCTCCCACCGTTGACCTCAGGTGCAGCAAAAAGAGAGGTCACCCATCCCACAGAGTGGGCGCCTTGTTGACCGTGAGGTGCGACCCGTGTGGAGGGAAACCGGGTACCTGGCGGTTGGCGTGACTGTCTACGGACTGTCCCTCACCAACACACCTCTTTGGCCCAGGTTTTCCTCTTAGACGGGAGGGTGGCACGGCCCATGCCACTCAATAGGTTGGGTGGGAGTTGAAACTCCTTCAAGCCCTGGGTCAATCTTGACGGGAGGGTCTTGTGCGCTCCCGTGGAGAGTATAGCTCCGAGTAGCCCTGGCACAGCTCTGGTCATCCGAGCAAAGTGATCGATCATGGTGGGGAGCCCTGGAGCTGAACCAATAAAAACACTCACATGGAACCTTCTTCAAACAAAAATCCTCCCCCAACTCCCAACAGGGTGCGGCCGCCGAGCAGAGCAAACCAACCCCAACCGGAAAAAGGACCTTTACGGCTGCCTCTGCCCTCCCCCCTTTCAGATAGCTTCCGCGGCAGCTATACTTGACCATCCGCAGCACTGATGCGCAGATAAAGATCACAGATCTCAACCTGCACTACGACAGATTCTGGGATACATTCCTACGAATGTCCAGAAACTGTCCTCTGGTGCTCTCCTCATCAAGTGCGCATCGGATAAAGAACTGGCCGGACTTGAGACGATCTCGACCTTCGGTGGTGTTCCTTGTGTGCCCGAGCGACACCAGAAGTTTAACCAGTCGAAGGGCGTGGTCCGCAGCCATGAGCTGAAGGGCTGCTCAAATAAAAAATTGTGGATAACAGCGAGGGTGTGGTCGAAGCCCGCCGGATTACTCTTCGGCGGAGGGAGACCACACTTGAACCGATATTAAAATTCTAACTTTCGATTCGTGTCGCCCTCCAGCCACCGTTCGGGCATCGTACTTGGTCTTGGACGTGCGACCCTATGTGTCAAACCCTCTGCGCTGCTTTCAGTGTCAGAAAATTGGCCATGGTCAGTCGGCATGCCGACGTGCAGCCGTGTGTCCTCGCTCCGGCAAGACTAGGCATCCTGAGGAGGAATGCAAGGCTTGTCCTTGCTGCCCAAATTGCCAAGGCCAGCACACAGCCTTCAGCAAGGATTGCCCAACTTGGATCCAAGAACGCGCAATCCAAGAGTACAAAGCGCGAAATGGCTGCTCTTTTCAAGAAGCCCGCAAAGCTGTCTGCCCGCCATTAATGACCCCGGTCCCTGGCCGGTCATATGCAAGCGTACTCCGGCCAGTCACGAGTTCGGCCAGTGCTTCCACTGTCGACCCCCAGAACCCGCGGTCAACAAGCGACTTGCTGCACCGAGACACAAAAAGGTTTTTCCTACCCCTGTAGTACTCACCTTTCAGGTGCCACTGACAAACCGATATGGGGTTCTGAGGGAGGACGGGGTGAACTCTTCCTCCATCCCCTCTTCTCCCCCACCCCCCTTCTCCCACTCCTCCCTCTCATATCCCTTCTTTTTCTTTTTCTTCTTCTTCCACCTCACACCTCACCCCTCTGATGGAGTGTGAGTTGTCCCCTCCCCCCTGTTCCCAGCCCCTTCCGTCTGCTCCACCTCCCCCTTCCCCAACAGCAGACATCCCCCTACCCCACTAACCAAAGGAGGAGGACAGCTCCGACACACCTTCCCGGACTGACCCCGGGAAGGGCAGAGTCCGTCACTCCTCCAAATCCCCCACTAGCCGTCCAATCCAGGACGGCAACCTAGAAACCACTCTGCCTCCCCCGCAAGGAGGAGTCAGAGTATTACTCCTAAGCCGGGGCCTTTGTGCTCCAAAACCAAACTCGGCGGAATCCGACCTTCCATTTCAGAATTGCAACACCTACAGGCCACACTGTGCCCACGTGTGGCCTGTATACAAGAAATAAAATTCGTCCCGGCTTCAACCATAGACTTAAGAGGAGTTACTACATATCATCACATTCACACGGAGAACCGGATTGCTTCCGGTGGAACCACCGTCTACACCGACAAAAACACACTGCACGGACAAGAATATCTTAGGACGACCCTCCAGGCTATTGCTTTACTGGTCACCCTGTGCAGACCAATCACGATCTGCTCAGTCTATATCCCACCAAATTACCCCCTCAAAATAACCCAACTAAATGACTTCCAACTAAATCAGCTTCCAAAAAACTTTATTTTGCTAGGTGACTTTAACTTCAACACCCACAGCCCCCTTTGGGGAGACAAACCCACAGACCAGAAAGGAAAAAT
This sequence comes from Aplysia californica, assembly GCF_000002075.1. Taxonomy (NCBI): domain Eukaryota; kingdom Metazoa; phylum Mollusca; class Gastropoda; order Aplysiida; family Aplysiidae; genus Aplysia; species Aplysia californica. The sequence continues at coordinate 720,774 of NW_004797550.1, forward strand.
AATAGAAGATTTTTCTATTCCAAAATAGCATCTGCCCCTTAAATGATAGGTCCTCAACTTACAGAAACAGATCCACTTTTGGCACGTCATCCCTTGACCTCGCCTTTTGTACTCCTGACCTAGTCCCAGATTTTGAGTGGTCTGTGCTGGATGACCGTACAGACCATTTCCCAATTCTTCTTAAAAAAAACAATAGCCTCCAAAACGACCCGATCTCAGAACGCTTCAATTTCAAAAGAGCATACTGGGATGGGTTCGCCCCTGAATGTTCCCCAGATTTTGAATCCCACTTTCGACCTCAACTACAAAAAAATTCCACGAAATTCTTCAAAAAATATGCCACAAACGCATACCAAAAACAAAAACAAAACCCCGGAAGAACAAGATCTGGTTCTCTCAGGACTGTGATGATGCAGTAAAGAAAAAGAAGGCAGCATGTCAAAAAGAAGTCGACAACACCACCACACAAAACAAAATTAATTACCTAAAAGGTAGAGCCGAGGCACATCGATGCCTCAGGGAGAGCAAAAGACAATCGTTTAGAAAATACATCTCCAAAATAAACCGTCAGACACCACTCAGCCAAGTTTTTAAAATCGCTTTAAAAAAATTAGGAAGACGCACAGACACCATCCGGCACATCCAGAGGCCGGATGGAACCTCAGCTGAAACACAGGTAGACATCGCAGACACAATAGCTACATCTCTTGCCAACAACTCATCCCAAGCAAATTACAACACCACCCTCCAAAACATCAAAACTAACAGAGAACAACAGCACCTGAACTTCCACTCAAACAACACTGAAACCTACAACGCAGACTTCACATCAGACGAACTAACATCGTACATCTGGGACCTGGGCAATACAGCCCCGGGTCCGGATGACATCCACAACCAAACCATTAGACACGTACCCACTGAAACACTTACACTCCTACTAGACAGAAACACGACAAGCACTCCTTACCGGAGTCTTGGCGTCTCGTCACTGTCATTCCTTTACCCAAACCAAACAAAGACCATACACACCCATCCAATTACAGACCAATAGCACTAACGAGCTGTCTGAGCAAATTTGTCGAAAATTTGATCCACAGGCGACTAATGTGGTTTCTGGAGACGACGGGCTCGCTGAGCGGTCTCCAGTGCGGATTCAGGAAAACTCGATCCACTCTGGATCACCTGGTCCGCCTGGAGACCTTTATACGCGAGACGTTCGCTGAAAGAGGCCACATGATCGCCATCTTTTTTTACCTAGAAAAAGCCTTCGACACAACCTGGAAGTACGGCATTCTTCGAGACCTGCAGGCACTCGGCATACGCGGTCACCTCCCTGCCTTCATTGGCAACTTCTTGAAAGAACTGTACTATCCACGAAATGAATTCATTCCTGAGATACACAATCTCTTGCAAAAATGAGTCGGACAGACACAAGAATGAAAAGCTGACAGTAGTAGTTACGACATAGAAATCGCCCGGTTCGGATGGAAAATTGGAAACTAAACTGTCGTATGTCATTGTTACGATATATACGACACCGAGATTTGAAACCAAAGTATCGTAACTAGAGACTTACTACAGTTTGGATGCAATTTTTTGCCAAACTCAAGATACGACAAATAAACTCTGTGCCATAGCTGCCTTAATATTAAAGCTATAGAAATATCGTGTTAACACAAGGTGGGCGTCATTTTGTTCTTTAACATATATTTTTTTCTCCAAAAAGTCGTATCTTGAGTTACGATTGTTTGGAATCGTACCCTCGAAAGGTGTCTTTAAGGATGTTTAAAATTTAGACTCAGATGTTGTATGTCTCAAGGGTTGGGGAAGAGAGTTCCAAACTGATGGAGCAAGGTGGGCAAACGATCTTTCAGCTATTTTTTTACCCCCTTTTCTAGGAACTCTTAAAAGATACTGATCGTCGGATCTTAGTGATCTAGATGGAATATGTCTAAGATCACTAAGATGTACGGGAGCTTTGTTATTGACACCTTTATGACATAATATTGCAATTTTATATGACATTTTAGCTGACACGGGAAGCCAATGAAACGTTCTTAACATGGGAGTAATGTGGTCCCTCTTCTTTTTCTTTAGTGCAAGCCTAGCAGCATGATTTTGAAAACGTTGTAACTTGTGAAGAGTGGTATTTGGTAAGTTAGCTAGTAATTTACAAGTAAAGCAATGCAATAATCGATGCGTGAAAACAAGAAAGATGACACGAACGTTTTCAACATAGACCAATTCTACGCAATTCACAAAATAAAATGGTACATAAATAATTGATATGATGTTCCTTTGACCATTTTGAATCAAAATACACTCCCAGATTTTTTGCTTTGTTAATAAAATACAGTTTTTTATTTTCAGTGCAAATAATAAATCAATTTTGTGCAGATGCTGGATACATGTGCTTTTGATGGATAGAAATGACTAGAATGAAAGCGGGAGAGAGAGAGAGAGAGAGAGAGAGAGAGAGAGAGAGAGAGAGAGAGAGAGAGAGAGAGAGAGAGAGAGAGAGAGAAAGACAGACAGAGAGAGAGAGAAAGGAGGGGTGAGGGAGATGTAGAGATAGAGAAAATGAGTGAGAGCATTGTGTTTTTGTTTTGAATATCCACAAAATTAGCGTGCAGTAGCCTATAATAATGATATTAAACATTACAGAAACTTTTTCCTGTGTTGAAATTCTAATATCAAACAATATGAAAATAAATAATATAATAATATATAACATTTATAGAGCGCATTTCCAAAAAAAGTAGCTCAATGCGCTTTACATTGGAATACCCATTTTTCAAAAACCTTTCTTACTACTTCCTTTCTTCTCAAGCAATATACATTAATGCACACACACACACACACACACACACACACACACACACACACACACACACACATACACACACACACAACACACACACACACACACACACACACACACACACACACACACACACTCAGACTATTTTCATCCAGACATAGGAAAAGAACAAATATAATGAAAGATAACGTTAAAAGCTTATGAAGGATAGGCCTGTAGGAACAGAAAATGTTTAAGATGTCTTTTGAAGCTATCAAGTGTTCTTATTTGTCTTAGTTATATATGCTTTTTAATTGTCCATACCTTATATCTAATAATATCTATGCCCCATAGGCCTACCTCATTTTACTGACACACATAAGACATACAGTACTCGAATCTGGCCTATATCGACTAGTACCCACCACTCGCATAGGCCTAGCCTCCTCGTATCTCTTTTTCCTGGAAACCAACAGACTATAAAAAGGCTATTTATAGTTATAAGGAAGTGTCTAAGAATCGAGCGGATACTTTGGTAGGACTAGGCCTATAATTCCAGTTTCTATGTCCTTATATGGAAACAACTAACTTTTGCTCAGTTCTAAGAATCCAGCAGAGAAGAGGATAATTACTACTTGTATGTGTTGTCATATTCGCACAGTTTATTTCAAGACGTCTCACTCAAAGAAAGTATGCTAATTGAAATGAATGGTGCCCAACGGGGAGTGGGGTGCTCGGTGGGTAGACTTCTACATGTATACAGGAAGTGCCTTACTTGAGATATATATAATATAAATATATATATATATATATATATATATATATATATATATATATATATATATATATATATATATATATATATATATATATATATATATATATTTATATAGTACAAGATGGCGTCCTCTCCTAGGTACATCTAAAACTGTGTGGGAAAAAAACCCAGGTACACTTTTAACAGACACTTCACTTAAGAGAAGTCCTGTTCAGCACCGCTGCACAGCTAGTCCTGGATGAATAGCCTCGATACAAAAATCTTTCACTGAACTATTATATTATTCTTCTGCAGGTCAAAGCAACATCCTGGGAAAACACCTCATTAGCATAGGCTATCTACAAAATGTTTTTTAAATATTGAAAGAACAAAAATCCCGGTGTCAGAATGTTTAAATTCCAGATCATGGTGACTTATAGTCATTTGCACAACATTTCGAGCCAGATACACACTCACGCACAGGGCTGCGTTACCCGTAAGGCTGTTTAGACCGTAGCCTAGATCCCCGCGCCTCAAGGGGCCCCGCGCTTGCAAACACGACGTTTAAAAAATGTTTTTCAACAAAAAAAATTGTCCTCTTGTTGAATTGTTGTTGTTTGTTGCTTGTATTGCTGTTGTTTTTACAGTTGTTTTTATTGTTGATGTTGATGAGAAGGATGTTGATGCTACGGTAACCGCTGTTGCTGTTGTTGTGGGTGCCTCTGATGAGTTTTCCGAAGTTGACTTTTGACTACGCCTAGGCGCTAGGCCGAAAACTACAACATTCTTGGCCCACATTACGTCGAAATCATGGCCTCTTGCAGTTACTTCCTGTCCTGGCTAAAAGTTAGATCGTTTTGTTGAATTTGATCGAGTTTGTTGCTCAACTCTGCAACTTTATTTTCTTCAAGAATGGGCAGCAAGATCTTCAATGAACTTGACGTACTAGATCTAGATCTAGATCTAGAATAATTGCATTTATAGAGTCTCTTTGTGTTTTATGATTTAACTACATCTGGAAATGAATCTAGATAGGTCGTTTACTAGTGCAGTCAAAGAAGGCTCAAAGGCATGCTGACGTGTTGACAAGCAAAGGGGACGATTTAGGCTCTTCTAACACTGAGGGGCCAGAGAACATGTCTTACTATTTGTTACTCTATGCAGAACAATGCCGGCTGTAGGCCGAGTGACAGACAAGAGCGCGTTAAGCTACATTACTGCTAGATCTAGCAGCAGGCCTAATTAATAAAATGCTTATTCCGCAACGAGGGGTAACAATAGTAAAATGCCAGCTAGTGGTTTATCAGACTGGGGACAAAAATTGGTAATTATTTTGATCCAATTAATAGGGCTGGATTCTGCTCGGTTAATCGAAGGCTTGCAAAGCAGCGGACGGCTTGCGCTAGAGGGTTGCGAGCAGGCTTGTGATTTGATTTTCCTCCCGCTTGCTACCGGAGGGAACTTCCGGTGAGTTGTGACTCGCGGACAGTCCTGCTGTACTGTGTCGTGACGTCGCGAACTCTCATGGCTGTGGGCTCAGTACATATTACAGAAGATTCTCTGATTATTTGCGTTGAGAGGCTTGCACCAAAAGTGCAAGATCGGTTGTTTTTTTTCATAGTTCGGTTGTAAAAAACGAAAAGCTCTATTCAATTAACTTAAAAATTAATATTGGATCGGCTATTCTTACGATGTTAAGGCCTGATTATTTTTAATGTGCACGAGCCAAGCGCTTCATCGTTGCACGCAAAAGTTCGATTCCCGTATGGGGAGACATTTTTACTGAGAACCTCCGTCTTTCTGCTGGGGCGTTGTTCCCTCTCAGCCCAGGTTGGCCCTGACATTGGGTTGAAGTAGGCCTAGCCCGTCTCCTAAATGAGAGAGAGGGAGAGAGAGAGAGAGAGAGAGAGAGAGAGAGAGAGAGAGAGAGAGAGAGAGAAAGAGAGAGAGAGAGAGAGAGAGAGAGAGAGAGAGAGAAGGGGGAGGAGTAGATCTTGCGAGAACTTCCGGGCCAAACAAAATGGCGACCCGCGTAGTTCGGCTCGATTCGAAAAGTGAAAGAACCATAGCACCTTTGTAGACGATCAAATTAGCTTACTTTTGTGGTATAACGTCATTTTTTTCTTTGCTTTTGTCAATTTGATCATTCACACCGATAGAAAGGATTTCAAAATTAGGAAAAACAGCTGTCTTGTTTCACACTGGGTGAGAATAGCCAATGCTGGCAAGTCTCATCCGGGGTGAGAGGTCAATCGTAGGGTTTTTATTCTCACCCCGGTTGAGGATAGTCACTTCCTTACTTAAATGATTAGATCTCTTATTGACAATATAAAAGTCAATTTAAGCTTCATTTTATAAGAACAAAAATGGGTTAGGTTTGCTAACTTCTTAGACTTTGTGTCAAACACATTTTTAACAAAACGAATCCTTACAAGCCTAGGTTTGGCCTTTGTAATCTCGAAGGTATAGAAGTAGAAGTAGAAGAGTCTACTACTAGAGTCTAGAGTCTAGTCCAATTTATTTAATCTCTTGAATGTACTGGATAACAGAAATCTGCAACCTGCCACTAGATTACAACTCTAGATCTAGATCTAGATTCGAAATTTTAGTAAAGGCAGAGTCCAGGGAAAAACTTCAAGAAATTCTCGTGGTGATGAGTAAAGAGAGACCAAAACAATCGCAATGAATAATATATCGCGACTATCACGGCAAATCACTTCACCTATAGATGTTCCGGAAACTACCTATAAATGGATGGAAGTTTGACCCGTGTGAAAGGTTGGGAGGTGGCTGACGATTCGGGAGGTGGCTGCGGGTTGACGAAAAGGAAAAGTACGTCGACGCTTTGGCGTCACTGCTCCTACTGGTCTACGTCGCGGAGGCGTTTTACATCTACATTGCTGTCTAGCCTTTCACAGTCACACCTGGCTTCCAGATCTATATTGCTTTAGCTTATGGGCTGTTCAAATATAATCTTACACCTGGAAAAGGGGGGGGGGGCTGTGTCTTTAGTTCCTGTAAGAAAAGTGTAAGAAAGGGGGGTTGGTCTTGAACCAATGTAATATTACACTTCTGTGAGGTGAAAAATATTAAGGAAGGATGGCCTTGGTCAAGAAAGGCTGCATGGTGTGCAGAGGCCAAAAGAAATCTGGAAAATATTGTTCCAGTATTGCAGCATTGAAGAGGCATTGGGCTTTACACAGGAAGAAATGGAGGTGGAAGAAGAGGAGGAAGAGGAGATAGAGCAGGAAGTTGGAACAGGACCCATACCATTTTGAAGACAGCTCAGCAGATGCCCCTGTTTTAAAAATATTTTTGACATAATAATGAACACTGTTTTGTTAATGATAACTAATTTCACATTCTGTTTTAAGCATAATGATCGGTAATAGCAGATACAGTGGAATCCTGATAAAGTCAGCTCTTGCTTACAGTCAACTCCTCACTGTGGTCCCGTTTCTTACCTTCTTTGTTTAAAAGTAATTGTGTTTCTGATACATGTGCAGTCAACTGCTTGAGTGTTAACCTTGCGTAAAGTCAACAATTTGGAGCTAAAACCCAAGATGAATTCATTTAAGAAGAAATATTTAGGTCCTGAGGTGTACACACCTCCGATTACTTTGTTCACTCATTATCTCTTGTTTTGGTGACAACTTCAGAATTATACTCCCTGAAATTGATTTAACATCTTGTTACCAGGTACTTTAATTGTAATTTTGTAGCTGTCATCTTCAATTTTCAACGACGAGTAGTACAATGAATACAGTAAACCTTGCTCAAAGTCAACACTTTTTTCGGTCCTGAATTCCACTGTAATTTGTTTTATTTGTAATTAAGGCGCTTTTGAAATCAACATGTGTCTTAATTTGTTCCTTATTAGTAAGAAAGAGTGTACGGTATGCAATATGTTGCTAGAATGATCTACTCTGTTATTTTATTTTTTTTCGGGGGGGGGGGGGGGGGGGGGGGGGGGAAATGTGAAACCCCATTATATTATTATGTGCATACGTATGATATCTGTGTATGTGTTCCGCGCAATTTACCGATCTTAAGATTGCGCTGCACGTTTTAACGATCGTATAACTGTGTGGCAATCTTAAGATTGTGGGGCAATTTTAAGATTGCGCAGTGCGTTTTAACGACAATATAATTGTATCATTCTTGTGAGCTCTTCAGTTTCATAATCATCATCATCCAGTGCCAGATCTGCGACAGACATCGGCGATCATGGTTTTCCACTCATAACTTTGCTCGGATGCTCTTAAAAAAAAGCTCTGTTTCCCTGATCTTTCCCTGTTACCCTTTTGTTTAGGTTCCCTAAGTCTGTTGTTCTGGGCCTACTCCTGCCTCGCTTGCCTTCAATTTTGCCAGTGAGAGCTAGATGTTCAAGACCCTTATGTAGACATAAGGGTCTTGAACATCTAGCTCTCACTGGTGTCCTAAAAACTGCATTTGTCGTTTCCTGATTGTTTTTTACATTGAGCGTCCCACTACCTCATTTGATTTTTTTTCCTTCCACGATACTCTTAGCAGTCTCCTAAGAAACCACATTTCTGTTGCTTCTATTTTATTTTCACGGTCTTTAGCGATTGTCCAGTTTTCACAGCAATATAAAACATAGCATTTCATGACTTTCATTTTGGTGTTCATTGAGATGTTTCTATTTTTTCAGGATTGGGCTCATTTTTATTGAAACTAGCCTGAACCATTGTAGTTCTCCGTTTTATTTCTGTGGAACATTTTTGGCATCAGATGTTATCATATATCCTAGATATTTAAACTTTTGGACTTGCTTGATCTTTTCACCTTGGCTAATGCGATTACAACTAGGATTTGCTGCTTTTTTTGATATTACCATTCTTTCTGTTTTCTTTACATTCAACAATAATCCTTTACGTTAATTTTCTGTTACAACAGTATCTAGAAGCAATTGAAGGTCGTTTTCGGAGCCTGCTATTAAAACTGTGCCATTTGTATACCTGATATTATTTTCTCCATTTACTTTGAGACCTGGACATTCTTTTACGTTTCTACGGATTGTTTCACTGTACATGTTAAAGAAGTCTCGTGACATAACACATCCTTGCCTCACTCTTCGCCTAATCTGCTTATATTCACTGTATTCTCCATTACTTCGTACAGCAGCGTTTTGGTCCCAGTACAAATTTCTGATAATTCTTTGATCTTTTCCATCTATGTCTAGCTTTTCCAGTATTTTAAATAGCTCATCATGTCTAACTTTATCGAACACCTTTGAATAATCTATTAAGCATAAATACACATCTTTCGGTGCTTCAATACATTTTTCGATTAACATTGTTAAGGAGAATATAACATTTCTGGTGCCTATGTCAGGAACAAAGCCGAATTACGTTTTAGATATCTCTGGTCTTACACTTTTTCTCAATCTTCCCATTATTACTCGCAGCAGTATTTTAGTAAAATGACTCATAAGGCACTTTTCCATGACTATTCTTGGGATATTACAACAGTGGTTTCCAGTTGCCTACTGCCGGTTTGTGTACAGTTTTCTCTGCTAGCCTTTGTCACCCACTGACCACCCACAAGGCAGTGGGGGCTTTGGTAGAATTTATGGCGCCTTCCGTCGCCAAGACGGTCCCTTCTTCGAGTGTTGAGGTATTTATTGAAGCACCTGTGCCATCAGGGTTCCCCTCTACTCTCCACGAGCACCTCCCTTTTGGTTCGAGACTGCTATGCAGCTAACCTCCATATCTGGAGGCCTTTCCCCTATCCACCACCCGGGGACGCGCTGGATTGGGTATGAGGACCCAATACTAAATCTTAGTACTTCCCAGTTTCATAATAATATCTAATTTTACTTTTAATTTTCATATTTTTACACTTTTGAAAACATACGTGAATGTTCCTTGATGTGACTAAGAGAATAAACATGGAAGTGAATTATACGATCTGTAAATTGCGCCGAACATATGCATGTTCTTCATGAATATTATGTAAAGCGCATTGAACAATGATTGTAACACGGATTTGTTAGATATAAATATCATAGTATTAGTATTATAAGCGAGCAATGTAATAATACGGGGGGG
>NW_004797550.1:732535-764310 GCF_000002075.1 Aplysia californica
TCTCTCTCTCTCTCTCTCTCTCTCTCTCTCTCTCTCTCTCTCTCTCTCTCTTTCTCAAAACGACAACAACAACAATAACAACAACATCGCCATTCATATATTAATCTAAACTTTCTCCGTCACTCTTTTGTAAGGCTCTCCAAATAGGTTGTTCTGGGTTTCCCCCTGCATGTCATTATCAATATAATTTTTTTTTACACTTTCCGTCTGCACTGTTTGCTTGTTGCACATTTCTGAGGCATAGTGGTGAAATTGGGTGCTCGTGATAAATAGTGAAATCAAAGAAACCGGCATTTTTTTCTGCCCATTGGGCAATTTTATCTCTAACTTTTAAAAAGGGAAGTCGTTCTGCTTTGTGCACTGGGGGATTGCAAAGAAACACACACACCCCAAGTAGTCGGCGATGAAACCAGCCACGCTTCGCCTGATGACGTCGGCAAAGCGAGCCCGCCACGGCGAGGGACAATAATAGCCCAAAGAAGGATTGCAATACCTTGGAAGTAGAGAACCTTTAGTAGTACTAATACAAGGCCTACTACTAGATCTAGATCTAGATCTAAACTAGGTCTACATCTGAGCCTAGATATTATAGGCACAGACTGCAAATTTTTTAATTGAAGAAGAGTAGACCTACCATGTAGTGTGGCAGACACTATGTCATAAGTACTACTAGATCTAGATAGATCAGCAATCCTGTCGATTGATACATTCGCCTTAAATAAACAGTACGTGGCTCTAGATCTAGCTTCTCCCACCATGCTAATTAACTTAACTAGATTTAGATAATATGTAACAAAAGGATCAAGATCTGTCTGATGATGGCTTGTTAACCTCGATCAAAAGTTCAAAGGTTGTTTCTTTGCAGTGCTAAGGGACTATATAGTCCCCGAGTAAGCAGTGCTAGAGGACTGTACAGTCCCTCAGTGGGTAGTGCTAGAGGACTGTACAGTCCCTCAGTAGGTAGCGCTAGAGGACTGTACAGTCCCCTAGAAACTTGGCGCTCGTCAATTTTCGGACATACATTTGGAGTTATTGGTATCATCTTAAAACTAGTTCAATTGTCTTAATAACGGTGAAAAAAATGCCCATATATCTTGAATAGAAATCAAGATATTTGATATTGATGGGTTTCAAAGGTAGAATTAGCGAGAAAATGGCCACCAAAGTTTGTTTATTTGTATAGCATGATAGTCCGTGGAAATTGAAAACGTTCATTTTTGTGCCTTTAATCAACGGTTTTCCAGTAAAAATCCACCCAGACATGTGTTCTTAATTGGACAACAATGAAAAAGAAAAAAATTCGATAAAAATTACCAAACTGGCAGAAAAATGCCAGTTTCTTCAATTTCATTATTTTGACGAGCGCCTGATTTCACCACGTTGCATCACTTTTATTAATGCTTGTCCACACGGATGCAACTTAAAAAAGACTGACCAAAGACACACAAAAAAATGTTAATTTGCATTTTCTAAGGACACTAAAACTTTTTAAGTCATCAAACTTTGGCAGACGTTTTTTTGCTAATTTTACCTCGGACAAAGCGGCCCCCATCTCCTAATTAATCTCAAGTACTACGACTTTTATTCAAGATAAATTAGTTTTTTTTCTTTAAAAGCAAAACATTTGAACACAATATTATGATTATACCTGTAGCTCCATATCAATACGCTCAAAAACTTACTGGTGTCTGATTCCACAGCGTAGTGAATCCTGTGATACGTTTGAGTCTTGGCAATCTGAGGAAAATAGGATGGGGTAATTTCCTGAAGATATGTGTCATGACACGGTGGAATCAGGTGTTCGTCAATTTTGGGCATTTTGAGTTATTGATAACATCCTAAGGCTTTTTCATCTGTCTTGCTTTGGCGGGTAAAAGACCTACCTATTATATCTTCAATAGAAAATGAAATAGTTGCGATTGAAAAAAGTGGGGGTCGCCTGGAGTCACAATTAAAATAAGCGAGAAAATGGCCGCTAAAGTTTGGTGATTTCAAAAGCTTAAATGTCCTTGAAAACTTAAAAATTACGTTATTATTGTGTCTTCGATGAACAATTGACTGCAACATTCACACAGAGTATGTTTTTAAAAGGGCATAAAAAGTGTCAAGCCAAAAAAAAAAGGATAGAAAAATGTCAGTTTCTTTGATTTGATTATTTTGACGAGCGGCTGATTTCACTACAATGCGTAACATATAATGTTCTGTCGAACTGAGCCGAGAGCATAGAGTTATATCCTTTTTAGATCCGAGACCGTACGAGGTCACGTGACACGGAAACTTTCGAGTTCGTTGGCAGCCATGTTTGAGTTGGCCAAGCAAGAAGTTTGTTTACATGAGGGTGAGCGTGTCTCTGCTCTTATTAAAAGGAAGATAATTTTATTAGATTCTAAATGTGATAAATTGACTTTGATTGTCTATTATAAGCACACAGCTCTAATTGAAGACATGAATGCAGTCATCAAGGGTACACCGGAATTGATATTTATTCAGAGGAGTTGCACACACATTGTACAAGAGGCCAAAGTGGAGACAATCATTATATTTTTTAGGTTACCATTTAGAAGAACTATAATAATAATAATAATAATAATAATAATAATAATAATAATAATAATAATAATAATAATAATAATAATAATAATAATAATAATAATAATAATAATAAAAAATAGCATTTGTATAGCGCATATCCCCGCTCAACAGCAGGCTCTATGCGCTTTACACTATAGCTATGTCCCTCTATTCAGTATAGTTATAACAGGTTGATCGTTGCTTTATTAGATCCTCCCACCCTTAATTAGTTTTCAAAAGGAGAACTAGTGTTCCCAATTAATACTGACTTGTCATGAAAATGTCGATGTCTATGTCATTAGACCTGATTGGAGAACAGTGAGCGGTTGGGCATTTGTAAGATGACCATCCCAAATCTAGTAGGTCTTCAAAGGATGCTACACAATTTTACAATTAATTTTTTTTAAAATTCTAATTTGAATTTTTTGGGGAAGTGTTTTACGGTGCCCACAACTGCATATGGTTATATGAGCGCGCAGGACACATTAAAAATGTTCGGTTAGTAGGAAATTTTGAATTTTGCCACGGGTCGCGGCCGAAACCCACTCATATTGATTTTAGACTACCAAGGGATCTTTAACGTGCGCAACCTGCAAACGGCCCCTCCTAGAGAAGGCTAGGTGTATAAAATTATCTTTCCTCTCAGAAGATAAGGGGTGTGGCAGAAAGACAGCAGTAAGAATGAGCCAAGGAGAAGCAGTAGATAGGCTGCAGGAAGAGTCAAGAGCCCAGAGGAGGGGGCAAAGGAGGTGAGGGGGTGGGGGCAGATAGAGGAGACGAAAACAGATTACAGAACATGGCTACAGAGCAGGAAAGGAGGTGAAAGAAGGCAATGTTAGAGAATAACATTTTCCATCGCTACCAGGATTCGAACCCGGGACATTTGAATATGAGGCCAACACATTAACGTCTAGGCCACGAGAGCCCCCTACAAAATATTTAAATTGACAATGACAAAGTAATAACACATACTGACTAGGTAAAATGAATATGAAACACATAGACCTACAGCATTCTGCTGAAAATTACAACTTGAAATACATGTAGATCGACAGCACTGACGTAGGCCTATCCTGACTGTTACAAATTCAACTTATCAGGAGGGTTAATTTGCAAGTTGATCTTCGCAGTGACTGTTGAGTTGGTGCTACTTCATGAATACCAATTGATGTACTTTGTACTTTGATTAAATGCTGTGTGCACATTTTCATTGTCAAATATGGCTGGGTGGACGTTTTAGGGTTCAGTGGCTTCTGAATTTGGCTTATCCAACTCAACACTCACAGGTCTATTTACAGGTTTAGGCGCAGACTGCACATTTGGCATAGACTGGTCATCATGTGTGATTCCTACTCATTTTCAGCACTTGTTAATTTGATTTGATCTGCATGTCTACGTACCAGTGTTCCCTGAGGTGTACTGATTTTGTATGATACTGGACCTGAACAACATTCAATAATTTGTCCAGATAACCATTTCTCATCCTTTCCAAAGTTTCTGACAAACACACGGTCATCCATCCTCATCTCTCTTTCCCTGGCTGTTTTTTTTTCTACCTTTTGTACCTGATTCACGATGTTTTCCAGTTCCAACACGTTTTGTATCAGTCATAGTCAACGAATCTTCATCTTCTGTTAAATCTGCCTCACTTTTAACATCTGCTTCACCACACTCATCTGTACTGTACCTCTTACGGTCAATCCTGAACCATCTGCTTTGTCTGTTTCACCGATGTGATCACCCTATAAAAGGTCACTCACCACCCACTGCCGAGCCTGCATTAGTTCTGAAACTCCACTTATCAAATCCATATGTTCAGTCACCTCATGTCTTACTCGAGGTCGACCCTGTATTCCGTTTCTGGTCAGATTCCTCTGATCTGTCTGCTCACATGCCACCCGTTACGGAAGCAACGTTGCACTCTTAGCCTGGTTCCCCACAGTATATATCATCTAAACCAGATCATGTGGACAGTCGTACTTTAAAATCACAAATTACAATGGAAGAACGTTCCAGCAGAATGGAAGCAGAACTTCTAACGAACAGATTTATGCCAGCAAGGTCAGGCATACGTCTGAAATGATAAAAACAAACCCGTATGAATAAAAGAAAAGGTCATGTGAATGCAAGAGAGCTGGGTTGAAGTGCAAAGAACTTTCTGAATGTAACAGACGTTCTTAATGATATCTGGCCCCTGCACTGAGAAGGAAAAGCGGCATACATTAAACGCCCAAAAGGAAGAGAGTCCTGGGCATCCCTAGACATGAATGAATGTTGAATATCTTATGGAAAAAGAACGCCACAAACTCCAAGTTTGCAAAAGCATGTTCCTCAGGACAACAGTTGTTGGTGATTGATTTATTATTAGAAACATTGTAGTGGATCGAGACACTTCTGTCACCAATGAAACTGCCAGTACAGAGCGTTACCCCCTAGTTTAAAAAAACAGTGTCTGCACTGTTGCTAGAGACAACCCTCACTACAAGAAAGCATCTGCGCAAAAACAGATATTGAAGATTTTTTTTACAAAACTGTCCAAAGTAAGTTCTCATTATTGTCGAAAATAAAACAGGAAAGTTGTATATCTTCTGAGCCAATCTTCTATTGTATACGAACTTCACAGAAGTATGTTGAGCATACTGATTTGGCCATCTCGATATTTAGGGGCGTTTTCCATGAGCCAAGTAGCCTATGTCTGTTAACGCGCCAGTGCAACCTGTGTGTGGGCAATATGGACGGAAAAATCGGTGATGAGATTTGGAATCGTTTGAATGAAGAAAAGCCACAAGCTCAAGCCGAAAAGGACAACGATAAAAAACTGGCTGCAGCCAACAACGGTCCGGTTTTTTATTTATTTTATATGTTTTTCACATAGATCGGTGTAATCATAATGGACCTTCAAGTCTGTTCTCTTGGCGCCTGGTCTAAAAGACCACTTTAAAATAGATAACTTGGTGACAATCGATATATGAGATACTACGTTTGACATAAAGGGCAGGATGAATTGTCGGCCAGTTTGCGTTATGAATCATTTAGTGGGCTCCCTAACTACACCCCCACTGCAAATTTTAGTAGGAACATGCCACTTGGCACACACGTACCATGAACAAAACTAAGAATTTTGATAAACGGACACAAGCTCTATCAGCATAATTTCACTCTAATTTGCATAAATTAAAAATGGACGCCATTGAAAAATCAAGCAAAATGAAAATAACCCTAAATTGTCATACACATCTTCGATTTTCATGAAAATGGTGTCATGTTTATATAAGTTTTTGTGGATGCCTTAACCATTGAAATCAAAATTCTGGATGTAGAAGGTCCGGTTTTTTATTTATTTAATATGTTAGTCACATGATGTGATTATGAAGTATATATATTTTGCATATTTCAAATTGACAAGCTTGGACCTCCGATTTCACCAGTCACCCCATTGATGATGCTTCCCCTTTATAGGGATCGATTAGCTCACATTCCAATGATGGTATTCCATGGGATGAACATTGTTGCTGCTATTACAAAGCAACTGAATTCAGGACTGACCCCGGTCATGGTTGCTGATCAGCCACTCTTTACATTGGAAAAGAAGATTCCGTGGAAATGTTCAGATGTCTTGGGAGAGGACAAGTTTGCGGTGATGCTTGGGGCACCGCACACGGAGAAAATGCTGTTTGAAGGGCCTAGGGGAGTGGCTGGAAGGGAGTGGACGGACACCACGTCTGTCAGTCAGTGGTGTGGCTTCAAGTGGAGTTGCTGATTCTATGCTGTTGGTGACACATCTGACCCGCACTCGCTACATGCACCAAGTCACCGCTCTTGCTTTGTATAGTTTACTGAGACAAGCCCATCGTGAATATCTGACAACTATTGAAGATGAGCCATTGGAACTTGATGCTTGGATTAGGTATCAGCGAGACCGAGAACCGCAATTCCTGTACTGGCACCAAACTCTTGAGCTGCAGCTGATGGTTCTGCAGTTTGTGAAGTTGATTCGGACTGCATCGTTTGATCTGTACTTAGTGTCATGGGTGTATGCTCTTGATCACGAACACTATGTCTGCAATCTCAAAAGCGGCATACATTAAACGCCCCAAAAGGAAGAGAGTCCTGGGCATCCCTAGACATGAATGAATGTTGAATATCTTATGGAAAAAGAACGCCACAAACTCCAAGTTTGCAAAAGCATGTTCCTCAGGACAACAGCTGTTGGTGATTGATTTATTATTAGAAACATTGTAGTGGATCGAGACACTTCTGTCACCAATGAAACTGCCAGTACAGAGCGTTACCCAGACACTGTTGCTAGAGACAACCCTCACTACAAGAAAGCATCTGCGCAAAAACATTTCTTATTGAAGATTTTTTTTTTTACAAAACTGTCCAAAGTAAGTTCTCATTATTGTCGAAAATAAAACAGGAAAGTTGTATATCTTCTGAGCACAGAAGTATGTTGAGCATACTGATTTGGCCATCTCGATATTTAGGGGCGTTTTCCATGAGCCAAGTAGCCTATGTCTGTTAACGCGCCAGTGCGACCTGTGTGTTGGCAATACGGACGGGAAAATCAGAGATGAGATTTGGAATCGTTTGAATGAAGAAGAGCCACAAGCTCAAGCCGAAAAGGACAACGATAAAAAACTGGCTGCAGCCAACAACGGTAGAGATCGGTGTAATCATAATGGACCTTCAGTCTGTTCTCTTGGCGCCTGGTCTAAAAGACCACTTTAAAATAGATAACTTGGTGACAATGGATATGAGATATGTGAGGGTGACAGATTTGACATAAAGGGGAGGGTGAATTGTCGGCCAGTTTGCGTTATGAATCATTTAGTGGGCTCCCTAACTACACCCCCACTGCAAATTTTAGTAGGAACATGCCACTTGGCACACACGTACCTTGAACAAAACTAAGAATTTTGATAAACGGACACAAGCTCTATCTGCATAATTTCACTCTAATTTGCATAAATTAAAAATGGACGCCATTGAAAAATCAAGCAAAATGAAAGTAACTCTAAATTGCCATACACATCTTCGATTTTCATGAAAATGGTGTCATGTTTATATAAGTTTTTGTGGATGAAATCAATAACCATTGAAATCAAAATTTTGGATGTAGAAGGTCCGGTTTTTTATTTATTTAACATGTTAGTCACATGAAGTATATATATTTTGCATTTTCAAATTGACAAGCTTGGACCTCCGATTTCACCAGTCACCCCATTGATGATACTTCCCCTTTATAGGGATCGATTAGCTCACATTCCAATGATGGTATTCCATGGGATGAACATTGTTGCTGCTATTACAAAGCAACTGAATTCAGGACTGACCCCGGTCATGGTTGCTGATCAGCCACTCTTTACATTGGAAAAGAAGATTCCGTGGAAATGTTCAGATGTCTTGGGAGAGGACAAGTTTGCGGTGCGCACACGGAGAAAATGCTGTTTGAAGGGCCTAGGGGAGTGGCTGGAAGGGAGTGGACGGACACCATGTCTGTCAGTCAGTGGTGTGGCTTCAAGTGGAGTTGCTGATTCTATGCTGTTGGTGACACATCTGACCCGCACTCGCTACATGCACCAAGTCACCGCTCTTGCTTTGTATAGTTTACTGAGACAAGCCCATCGTGAATATCTGACAACTATTGAAGATGAGCCATTGGAACTGGATGCTTGGATTAGGTATCAGCGAGACCGAGAACCGCAATTCCTGTACTGGCACCAAACTCTAGAGCTGCAGCTGATGGTTCTGCAGTTTGTGAAGTTGATTCGGACTGCATCGTTTGATCTGTACTTAGTGCCACGGGTGTATGCTCTTGATCACAAACACTATGTCCGCAATCTCCCCATTCATCTACGAGATATGTGTGGCCTTCGTCGGTGGCCTAGTTGTTAGGCTCTCGGACTGGCAACCGTAAGGTCGTGGGTTCGAATCCCGTCAAGGGCCCGACATTGTGTCCTTGGGAAAGGCACTTTACACGAATTTCCTCACTTCACCCAGGTGGGAATGGGTACCCGGCTATAGACAGCGAAAGATCTTGTCAGTTTGTTAGTGTTTGAGCGCTTAATCGGCTGCTTGCACTGTATGCTTCCCGGGAAGCTGAGAATGTTTCGGAGTGTTCTATGGTCTGCTGGGGTAATAATATAGTGTAAAGCGCATAGAGCCTGCTGTTGAGCGGGTATATGCGCTATACAAATGCTATCTATTATTATTATGATGATTATTATTATTACATCCAACTATATGAACTATAAAGAGTTCATGAAGGGAAAATTCGTGCATTTTCTAGCATTGCCTTGGACCAAATTCATGAGCAGCTCATCGATTCTCTGAAGAGTGATGGAGGAATAACTGGACTGACTGAGGATCCTGTAGCCCTTGAAAGATTTATGATTACTGGACTAGTACTTGCTCGCATCAATCATTGAGGAATTCGAAAACACACCTCAAAACAGTCACATGATGCTTCATGAACAGTATCCTAAATGTCGAGAGACTTTCAGAGAAAATGTGAATGGCTTAATCTGATCTGGGAAGTCCTTTCCTTGAATATCGGGGCAATTGATATCTCTTGACAGGTCCAGAATCATGACGGGTTATGTTATGAGCTCTGTGAGAAACATCACCAAAAAAAATTGGAAAAGACAAGTATGATACATTCTTTTCATCCAGCACATCCACATGGACCCCCATCTTTCACCTGAATAGATTGCCTCTTTTCGGTGTAAAAGCTCAAGAACGTAAAGAAAATCCGACCTTGCTTCCATGAAGGAAGAACGAACCCAGTTTATTCAAATGATGCTCTCTGGGCACTCAGGAAGGGACATTAGTGAAGAAATGTTTACACATGAGAACACTACATTACCACCATCTCTCAGTTCCCAGGGCCAGATGCACAAAGGAACAAAATCTGAAATTCTCAAGTGCCTGGAAGATGATATTGAGATTCTACTTCTGATACTTCCCCTAATTCTGATGTTGTTATTCTAGATGAAGCTTGTTTCTTCCATATTGGGATGTCATGGCTAAAGGGTGTGTCGTGGGATGCCTACAAACACGATAGTCTCAAATCCAGCACTCGGGGTTTCCCGAGGCAGTGGCATGCGGTGTCGAGTGACATCATCAACCAAAGTAGCGAGTAACTGGCAAGGGTTTTTACGGGTTGATGAGAACAAAACAGAACTGTTTTCTCTGTTAGCAGAGAAAATGCAAGAGATGTACACAGAGGGCAAGCAAGTTGTTTACAACCTTCGGAGGCAATGTTCTCACTTCACCTGTTCGCTCAAGTACTCGCGCTTTAGCACCTTGTATTCACGAAGAAGCTGATTCAATGATTTTTTTTCCATGTTGCAGATGCGACACATGAAAGATTTAAACACATCACCATTCGCGCTAGTGACAGTGATGTAGTGATAATAGCTGTGTCCTGTTTCCAAGATCTCAACCTTGATGAGCTCTGGGTAGCCTTTGGATCCGGCAAATCATACAGACATATCCCAGTTCACCAGACTGCTATATAGTTGGGACCATCCAAGTCTCGAGCTCTTCTAACTTTTCATTCTCTGACCGGCTGTGACACCACCTCAGCATTTCAAGGAAAAGGCAAGAGAACAGAATGGGCTGTTTGGCAGGAATTCCAATTGACGTAGGCCTATCCTGACTGTTGTTACAAATTCAACTTATCAGGAGGGTTAATTTTGCGAGTTGATCTTCGCAGTGACTGTTGAGTTGGTGCTACTTCATGGATACCAATAGATGTACTTTGCACTTTGATCAAATGCTGTGTGCACATTTTCATTGTCAAATATGGCTGGGTGGACGTTTTCGGGTTCAGTGGCTTCTAAATTTGGCTTATCCAACTCAACACTCACAGGTCTATTTACAGGTTAGGCGCAGACTGCACATTTGGCATGGACTGGTCATCCTGTGTGAGGGTGACAGATTTCTACTCATTTTCAGCACTTGTTAATTTGATTTGATCTGCATGTCTACGTACCAGTGTTTCCTGAGGTGTACTGATTTTGTATGATACTGGACCTGAACAACATTCAATAATTTGACCAGATAACCGTTTCTCATCCTTTCCAAAGTTTCTGACAAACACACGGTCATCCATCCTCATCTCTCTTTCCCTGGCTGTTTTTTTTTCTTTTTTTCAAAGCAACCCCTATCTATCTTTTGTACCTGATTCACGATGTTTTCCAGTTCCAACACGTTTTGTATCAGTCATAGTCAACGAATCTTCATCTTCTGTTAAATCTGCCTCACTTTTAACATCTGCTTCACCACACTCATCTGTACGGTCAATCCTGAACCATCTGCTTTGTCTGTTTCACCGATGTGATCACCCTATAAAAGGTCACTCACCACCCACTGCCGAGCCTGCATTAGTTCTGAAACTCCACTTATCAAATCCATATGTTCAGTCACCTCATGTCTTACTCGAGGTCGACCCTGTATTCCGTTTCTGGTCAGATTCCTCTGATCTGTCTGCTCATATGCCACCCGTTACGGAAGCAACGTTGCACTCTTAGCCTGGTTCCCCACAGTATATATCGTCTAAACCAGATCATGTGGACAGTCGTACTTTAAAAAACACAAATTACAATGGAAGAACATTCCAG
This sequence comes from Aplysia californica, assembly GCF_000002075.1. Taxonomy (NCBI): domain Eukaryota; kingdom Metazoa; phylum Mollusca; class Gastropoda; order Aplysiida; family Aplysiidae; genus Aplysia; species Aplysia californica. The sequence goes on from NW_004797550.1 coordinate 743,734, forward strand.
CAGAATGGAAGCAGAACTTCTAACGAACAGATTTATGCCAGCAAGGTCAGGCATACGTCTGAAATGATAAAAACAAACCCGTATGAATAAAAGAAAAGGTCATGTGAATGCAAGAGAGCTGGGTTGAAGTGCAAAGAACTTTCTGAATGTAACAGACGTTCTTAATGATATCTGGCCCCTGCACTGAGAAGGAAAAGCGGCATACATTAAACGCCCAAAAGGAAGAGAGTCCTGGGCATCCCTAGACATGAATGAATGTTGAATATCTTATGGAAAAAGAACGCCACAAACTCCAAGTTTGCAAAAGCATGTTCCTCAGGACAACAGCTGTTGGTGATTGATTTATTATTAGAAACATTGTAGTGGATCGAGACACTTCTGTCACCAATGAAACTGCCAGTACAGAGCGTTACCCAGACACTGTTGCTAGAGACTACAAGAAATCATCTGCGCAAAAACATTTCTTATTGAAGGTTTTTTCACAAAACTGTCCAAAGTAAGTTCTCATTATTGTCGAAAATAAAACAGGAAAGTTGTATATCTTCTGAGCCAATCTTCTATTGCATACGAACTTCACAGAAGTATGTTGAGCATACTGATTTGGCCATCTCGATATTTAGGGGCGTTTTCCATGAGCCAAGTAGCCTATGTCTGTTAACGCGCCAGTGCGACCTGTGTGTGGGCAATACGGACGGAAAAATCGGTGATGAGATTTGGAATCGTTTGAATGAAGAAGAGCCTCAAGCTCAAGCCGAAAAGGACAACGATAAAAAACTGGCTGCAGCCAACAACGGTAGAGATCGGTGTAATCATAATGGACCTTCAGTCTGTTCTCTTGGCGCCTGGTCTAAAAGACCACTTTAAAATAGATAACTTGGTGACAATGGATATGAGATATGTGAGGGTGACAGATTTGACATAAAGGGGAGGGTGAATTGTCGGCCAGTTTGCGTTATGAATCATTTAGTGGGCTCCCTAACTACACCCCCACTGCAAATTTTAGTAGGAACATGCCACTTGGCACACACGTACCTTGAACAAAACTAAGAATTTTGATAAACGGACACAAGCTCTATCTGCATAATTTCACTCTAATTTGCATAAATTAAAAATGGACGCCATTGAAAAATCAAGCAAAATGAAAATAACCCTAAATTGTCATACACATCTTCGATTTTCATGAAAATGGTGTCATGTTTATATAAGTTTTTGTGGATGAAATCAATAACCATTGAAATCAAAATTTTGGATGTAGAAGGTCCGGTTTTTTATTTATTTAACATGTTAGTCACATGATGTGATTATGAAGTATATATATTTTGCATTTTCAAATTGACAAGCTTGGACCTCCGATTTCACCAGTCACCCCATTGATGATGCTTCCCCTTTATAGGGATCGATTAGCTCACATTCCAATGATGGTATTCCATGGGATGAACATTGTTGCTGCTATTACAAAGCAACTGAATTCAGGACTGACCCCGGTCATGGTTGCTGATCAGCCACTCTTTACATTGGAAAAGAAGATTCCGTGGAAATGTTCAGATGTCTTGGGAGAGGACAAGTTTGCGGTGATGCTTGGGGCACCGCACAGGGAGAAAATGCTGTTTGAAGGGCCTAGGGGAGTGGCTGGAAGGGAGTGGACGGACACCACGTCTGTCAGTCAGTGGTGTGGCTTCAAGTGGAGTTGCTGATTCTATGCTGTTGGTGACACATCTGACCCGCACTCGCTACATGCACCAAGTCACCGCTCTTGCTTTGTATAGTTTACTGAGACAAGCCCATCGTGAATATCTGACAACTATTGAAGATGAGCCATTGGAACTGGATGCTTGGATTAGGTATCAGCGAGACCGAGAACCGCAATTCCTGTACTGGCACCAAACTCTTGAGCTGCAGCTGATGGTTCTGCAGTTTGTGAAGTTGATTCGGACTGCATCGTTTGATCTGTACTTAGTGCCATGGGTGTATGCTCTTGATCACAAACACTATGTCCGCAATCTCCCCATTCATCTACGAGATATGCGTGGCCTTCGTCGGTGGCCTAGTTGTTAGGCTCTCGGACTGGCAACCGTAAGGTCGTGGGTTCGAATCCCGTCAAGGGCCCGACATTGTGTCCTTGGGAAAGGCACTTTACACGAATTTCCTCACTTCACCCAGGTGGGAATGGGTACCCGGCTATAGACAGCGAAAGATCTTGTCAGTTTGTTAGTGTTTGAGCGCTTAATCGGCTGCTTGCACTGTATGCTTCCCGGGAAGCTGAGAATGTTTCGGAGTGTTCTATGGTCTGCTGGGGTAATAATATAGTGTAAAGCGCATAGAGCCTGCTGTTGAGCGGGTATATGCGCTATACAAATGCTATCTATTATTATTATGATGATTATTATTATTACATCCAACTATATGAACTATAAAGAGTTCATGAAGGGAAAATTCGTGCATTTTCTAGCATTGCCTTGGACCAAATTCATGAGCAGCTCATCGATTCTCTGAAGAGTGATGGAGGAATAACTGGACTGACTGAGGATCCTGTAGCCCTTGAAAGATTTATGATTACTGGACTAGTACTTGCTCGCATCAATCATTGAGGAATTCGAAAACACACCTCAAAACAGTCACATGATGCTTCATGAACAGTATCCTAAATGTCGAGAGACTTTCAGAGAAAATGTGAATGGCTTAATCTGATCTGGGAAGTCCTTTCCTTGAATATCGGGGCAATTGATATCTCTTGACAGGTCCAGAATCATGACGGGTTATGTTATGAGCTCTGTGAGAAACATCACCAAAAAAAATTGGAAAAGACAAGTATGATACATTCTTTTCATCCAGCACATCCACATGGACCCCCATCTTTCACCTGAATAGATTGCCTCTTTTCGGTGTAAAAGCTCAAGAACGTAAAGAAAATCCGACCTTGCTTCCATGAAGGAAGAACGAACCCAGTTTATTCAAATGATGCTCTCTGGGCACTCAGGAAGGGACATTAGTGAAGAAATGTTTACACATGAGAACACTACATTACCACCATCTCTCAGTTCCCAGGGCCAGATGCACAAAGGAACAAAATCTGAAATTCTCAAGTGCCTGGAAGATGATATTGAGATTCTACTTCTGATACTTCCCCTAATTCTGATGTTGTTATTCTAGATGAAGCTTGTTTCTTCCATATTGGGATGTCATGGCTAAAGGGTGTGTCGTGGGATGCCTACAAACACGATAGTCTCAAATCCAGCACTCGGGGTTTCCCGAGGCAGTGGCATGCGGTGTCGAGTGACATCATCAACCAAAGTAGCGAGTAACTGGCAAGGGTTTTTACGGGTTGATGAGAACAAAACAGAACTGTTTTCTCTGTTAGCAGAGAAAATGCAAGAGATGTACACAGAGGGCAAGCAAGTTGTTTACAACCTTCGGAGGCAATGTTCTCACTTCACCTGTTCGCTCAAGTACTCGCGCTTTAGCACCTTGTATTCACGAAGAAGCTGATTCAATGATTTTTTTTCCATGTTGCAGATGCGACACATGAAAGATTTAAACACATCACCATTCGCGCTAGTGACAGTGATGTAGTGATAATAGCTGTGTCCTGTTTCCAAGATCTCAACCTTGATGAGCTCTGGGTAGCCTTTGGATCCGGCAAATCATACAGACATATCCCAGTTCACCAGACTGCTATATAGTTGGGACCATCCAAGTCTCGAGCTCTTCTAACTTTTCATTCTCTGACCGGCTGTGACACCACCTCAGCATTTCAAGGAAAAGGCAAGAGAACAGAATGGGCTGTTTGGCAGGAATTCCAATTGACGTAGGCCTATCCTGACTGTTGTTACAAATTCAACTTATCAGGAGGGTTAATTTTGCGAGTTGATCTTCGCAGTGACTGTTGAGTTGGTGCTACTTCATGGATACCAATAGATGTACTTTGCACTTTGATCAAATGCTGTGTGCACATTTTCATTGTCAAATATGGCTGGGTGGACGTTTTCGGGTTCAGTGGCTTCTAAATTTGGCTTATCCAACTCAACACTCACAGGTCTATTTACAGGTTAGGCGCAGACTGCACATTTGGCATGGACTGGTCATCCTGTGTGAGGGTGACAGATTTCTACTCATTTTCAGCACTTGTTAATTTGATTTGATCTGCATGTCTACGTACCAGTGTTTCCTGAGGTGTACTGATTTTGTATGATACTGGACCTGAACAACATTCAATAATTTGACCAGATAACCGTTTCTCATCCTTTCCAAAGTTTCTGACAAACACACGGTCATCCATCCTCATCTCTCTTTCCCTGGCTGTTTTTTTTTCTTTTTTTCAAAGCAACCCCTATCTATCTTTTGTACCTGATTCACGATGTTTTCCAGTTCCAACACGTTTTGTATCAGTCATAGTCAACGAATCTTCATCTTCTGTTAAATCTGCCTCACTTTTAACATCTGCTTCACCACACTCATCTGTACGGTCAATCCTGAACCATCTGCTTTGTCTGTTTCACCGATGTGATCACCCTATAAAAGGTCACTCACCACCCACTGCCGAGCCTGCATTAGTTCTGAAACTCCACTTATCAAATCCATATGTTCAGTCACCTCATGTCTTACTCGAGGTCGACCCTGTATTCCGTTTCTGGTCAGATTCCTCTGATCTGTCTGCTCATATGCCACCCGTTACGGAAGCAACGTTGCACTCTTAGCCTGGTTCCCCACAGTATATATCGTCTAAACCAGATCATGTGGACAGTCGTACTTTAAAAAACACAAATTACAATGGAAGAACATTCCAGCAGAATGGAAGCAGAACTTCTAACGAACAGATTTATGCCAGCAAGGTCAGGCATACGTCTGAAATGATAAAAACAAACCCGTATGAATAAAAGAAAAGGTCATGTGAATGCAAGAGAGCTGGGTTGAAGTGCAAAGAACTTTCTGAATGTAACAGACGTTCTTAATGATATCTGGCCCCTGCACTGAGAAGGAAAAGCGGCATACATTAAACGCCCAAAAGGAAGAGAGTCCTGGGCATCCCTAGACATGAATGAATGTTGAATATCTTATGGAAAAAGAACGCCACAAACTCCAAGTTTGCAAAAGCATGTTCCTCAGGACAACAGCTGTTGGTGATTGATTTATTATTAGAAACATTGTAGTGGATCGAGACACTTCTGTCACCAATGAAACTGCCAGTACAGAGCGTTACCCAGACACTGTTGCTAGAGACTACAAGAAATCATCTGCGCAAAAACATTTCTTATTGAAGGTTTTTTCACAAAACTGTCCAAAGTAAGTTCTCATTATTGTCGAAAATAAAACAGGAAAGTTGTATATCTTCTGAGCCAATCTTCTATTGCATACGAACTTCACAGAAGTATGTTGAGCATACTGATTTGGCCATCTCGATATTTAGGGGCGTTTTCCATGAGCCAAGTAGCCTATGTCTGTTAACGCGCCAGTGCGACCTGTGTGTGGGCAATACGGACGGAAAAATCGGTGATGAGATTTGGAATCGTTTGAATGAAGAAGAGCCTCAAGCTCAAGCCGAAAAGGACAACGATAAAAAACTGGCTGCAGCCAACAACGGTAGAGATCGGTGTAATCATAATGGACCTTCAGTCTGTTCTCTTGGCGCCTGGTCTAAAAGACCACTTTAAAATAGATAACTTGGTGACAATGGATATGAGATATGTGAGGGTGACAGATTTGACATAAAGGGGAGGGTGAATTGTCGGCCAGTTTGCGTTATGAATCATTTAGTGGGCTCCCTAACTACACCCCCACTGCAAATTTTAGTAGGAACATGCCACTTGGCACACACGTACCTTGAACAAAACTAAGAATTTTGATAAACGGACACAAGCTCTATCTGCATAATTTCACTCTAATTTGCATAAATTAAAAATGGACGCCATTGAAAAATCAAGCAAAATGAAAATAACCCTAAATTGTCATACACATCTTCGATTTTCATGAAAATGGTGTCATGTTTATATAAGTTTTTGTGGATGAAATCAATAACCATTGAAATCAAAATTTTGGATGTAGAAGGTCCGGTTTTTTATTTATTTAACATGTTAGTCACATGATGTGATTATGAAGTATATATATTTTGCATTTTCAAATTGACAAGCTTGGACCTCCGATTTCACCAGTCACCCCATTGATGATGCTTCCCCTTTATAGGGATCGATTAGCTCACATTCCAATGATGGTATTCCATGGGATGAACATTGTTGCTGCTATTACAAAGCAACTGAATTCAGGACTGACCCCGGTCATGGTTGCTGATCAGCCACTCTTTACATTGGAAAAGAAGATTCCGTGGAAATGTTCAGATGTCTTGGGAGAGGACAAGTTTGCGGTGATGCTTGGGGCACCGCACAGGGAGAAAATGCTGTTTGAAGGGCCTAGGGGAGTGGCTGGAAGGGAGTGGACGGACACCACGTCTGTCAGTCAGTGGTGTGGCTTCAAGTGGAGTTGCTGATTCTATGCTGTTGGTGACACATCTGACCCGCACTCGCTACATGCACCAAGTCACCGCTCTTGCTTTGTATAGTTTACTGAGACAAGCCCATCGTGAATATCTGACAACTATTGAAGATGAGCCATTGGAACTGGATGCTTGGATTAGGTATCAGCGAGACCGAGAACCGCAATTCCTGTACTGGCACCAAACTCTTGAGCTGCAGCTGATGGTTCTGCAGTTTGTGAAGTTGATTCGGACTGCATCGTTTGATCTGTACTTAGTGCCATGGGTGTATGCTCTTGATCACAAACACTATGTCCGCAATCTCCCCATTCATCTACGAGATATGCGTGGCCTTCGTCGGTGGCCTAGTTGTTAGGCTCTCGGACTGGCAACCGTAAGGTCGTGGGTTCGAATCCCGTCAAGGGCCCGACATTGTGTCCTTGGGAAAGGCACTTTACACGAATTTCCTCACTTCACCCAGGTGGGAATGGGTACCCGGCTATAGACAGCGAAAGATCTTGTCAGTTTGTTAGTGTTTGAGCGCTTAATCGGCTGCTTGCACTGTATGCTTCCCGGGAAGCTGAGAATGTTTCGGAGTGTTCTATGGTCTGCTGGGGTAATAATATAGTGTAAAGCGCATAGAGCCTGCTGTTGAGCGGGTATATGCGCTATACAAATGCTATCTATTATTATTATGATGATTATTATTATTACATCCAACTATATGAACTATAAAGAGTTCATGAAGGGAAAATTCGTGCATTTTCTAGCATTGCCTTGGACCAAATTCATGAGCAGCTCATCGATTCTCTGAAGAGTGATGGAGGAATAACTGGACTGACTGAGGATCCTGTAGCCCTTGAAAGATTTATGATTACTGGACTAGTACTTGCTCGCATCAATCATTGAGGAATTCGAAAACACACCTCAAAACAGTCACATGATGCTTCATGAACAGTATCCTAAATGTCGAGAGACTTTCAGAGAAAATGTGAATGGCTTAATCTGATCTGGGAAGTCCTTTCCTTGAATATCGGGGCAATTGATATCTCTTGACAGGTCCAGAATCATGACGGGTTATGTTATGAGCTCTGTGAGAAACATCACCAACAAAAATTGGAAAAGACAAGTATGATACATTCTTTTCATCCAGCACATCCACATGGACCCCCATCTTTCACCTGAATAGATTGCCTCTTTTCGGTGTAAAAGCTCAAGAACGTAAAGAAAATCCGACCTTGCTTCCATGAAGGAAGAACGAACCCAGTTTATTCAAATGATGCTCTCTGGGCACTCAGGAAGGGACATTAGTGAAGAAATGTTTACACATGAGAACACTACATTACCACCATCTCTCAGTTCCCAGGGCCAGATGCACAAAGGAACAAAATCTGAAATTCTCAAGTGCCTGGAAGATGATATTGAGATTCTACTTCTGATACTTCCCCTAATTCTGATGTTGTTATTCTAGATGAAGCTTGTTTCTTCCATATTGGGATGTCATGGCTAAAGGGTGTGTCGTGGGATGCCTACAAACACGATAGTCTCAAATCCAGCACTCGGGGTTTCCCGAGGCAGTGGCATGCGGTGTCGAGTGACATCATCAACCAAAGTAGCGAGTAACTGGCAAGGGTTTTTACGGGTTGATGAGAACAAAACAGAACTGTTTTCTCTGTTAGCAGAGAAAATGCAAGAGATGTACACAGAGGGCAAGCAAGTTGTTTACAACCTTCGGAGGCAATGTTCTCACTTCACCTGTTCGCTCAAGTACTCGCGCTTTAGCACCTTGTATTCACGAAGAAGCTGATTCAATGATTTTTTTTCCATGTTGCAGATGCGACACATGAAAGATTTAAACACATCACCATTCGCGCTAGTGACAGTGATGTAGTGATAATAGCTGTGTCCTGTTTCCAAGATCTCAACCTTGATGAGCTCTGGGTAGCCTTTGGATCCGGCAAATCATACAGACATATCCCAGTTCACCAGACTGCTATATAGTTGGGACCATCCAAGTCTCGAGCTCTTCTAACTTTTCATTCTCTGACCGGCTGTGACACCACCTCAGCATTTCAAGGAAAAGGCAAGAGAACAGAATGGGCTGTTTGGCAGGAATTCCAATTGACGTAGGCCTATCCTGACTGTTGTTACAAATTCAACTTATCAGGAGGGTTAATTTTGCGAGTTGATCTTCGCAGTGACTGTTGAGTTGGTGCTACTTCATGGATACCAATAGATGTACTTTGCACTTTGATCAAATGCTGTGTGCACATTTTCATTGTCAAATATGGCTGGGTGGACGTTTTCGGGTTCAGTGGCTTCTAAATTTGGCTTATCCAACTCAACACTCACAGGTCTATTTACAGGTTAGGCGCAGACTGCACATTTGGCATGGACTGGTCATCCTGTGTGAGGGTGACAGATTTCTACTCATTTTCAGCACTTGTTAATTTGATTTGATCTGCATGTCTACGTACCAGTGTTTCCTGAGGTGTACTGATTTTGTATGATACTGGACCTGAACAACATTCAATAATTTGACCAGATAACCGTTTCTCATCCTTTCCAAAGTTTCTGACTAACACACGGTCATCCATCCTCATCTCTCTTTCCCTGGCTGTTTTTTTTTCTTTTTTTCAAAGCAACCCCTATCTATCTTTTGTACCTGATTCACGATGTTTTCCAGTTCCAACACGTTTTGTATCAGTCATAGTCAACGAATCTTCATCTTCTGTTAAATCTGCCTCACTTTTAACATCTGCTTCACCACACTCATCTGTACGGTCAATCCTGAACCATCTGCTTTGTCTGTTTCACCGATGTGATCACCCTATAAAAGGTCACTCACCACCCACTGCCGAGCCTGCATTAGTTCTGAAACTCCACTTATCAAATCCATATGTTCAGTCACCTCATGTCTTACTCGAGGTCGACCCTGTATTCCGTTTCTGGTCAGATTCCTCTGATCTGTCTGCTCATATGCCACCCGTTACGGAAGCAACGTTGCACTCTTAGCCTGGTTCCCCACAGTATATATCGTCTAAACCAGATCATGTGGACAGTCGTACTTTAAAAAACACAAATTACAATGGAAGAACATTCCAGCAGAATGGAAGCAGAACTTCTAACGAACAGATTTATGCCAGCAAGGTCAGGCATACGTCTGAAATGATAAAAACAAACCCGTATGAATAAAAGAAAAGGTCATGTGAATGCAAGAGAGCTGGGTTGAAGTGCAAAGAACTTACTGAATGTAACAGACGTTCTTAATGATATCTGGCCCCTGCACTGAGAAGGAAAAGCGGCATACATTAAACGCCCAAAAGGAAGAGAGTCCTGGGCATCCCTAGACATGAATGAATGTTGAATATCTTATGGAAAAAGAACGCCACAAACTCCAAGTTTGCAAAAGCATGTTCCTCAGGACAACAGCTGTTGGTGATTGATTTATTATTAGAAACATTGTAGTGGATCGAGACACTTCTGTCACCAATGAAACTGCCAGTACAGAGCGTTACCCAGACACTGTTGCTAGAGACTACAAGAAATCATCTGCGCAAAAACATTTCTTATTGAAGGTTTTTTCACAAAACTGTCCAAAGTAAGTTCTCATTATTGTCGAAAATAAAACAGGAAAGTTGTATATCTTCTGAGCCAATCTTCTATTGCATACGAACTTCACAGAAGTATGTTGAGCATACTGATTTGGCCATCTCGATATTTAGGGGCGTTTTCCATGAGCCAAGTAGCCTATGTCTGTTAACGCGCCAGTGCGACCTGTGTGTGGGCAATACGGACGGAAAAATCGGTGATGAGATTTGGAATCGTTTGAATGAAGAAGAGCCTCAAGCTCAAGCCGAAAAGGACAACGATAAAAAACTGGCTGCAGCCAACAACGGTAGAGATCGGTGTAATCATAATGGACCTTCAGTCTGTTCTCTTGGCGCCTGGTCTAAAAGACCACTTTAAAATAGATAACTTGGTGACAATGGATATGAGATATGTGAGGGTGACAGATTTGACATAAAGGGGAGGGTGAATTGTCGGCCAGTTTGCGTTATGAATCATTTAGTGGGCTCCCTAACTACACCCCCACTGCAAATTTTAGTAGGAACATGCCACTTGGCACACACGTACCTTGAACAAAACTAAGAATTTTGATAAACGGACACAAGCTCTATCTGCATAATTTCACTCTAATTTGCATAAATTAAAAATGGACGCCATTGAAAAATCAAGCAAAATGAAAATAACCCTAAATTGTCATACACATCTTCGATTTTCATGAAAATGGTGTCATGTTTATATAAGTTTTTGTGGATGAAATCAATAACCATTGAAATCAAAATTTTGGATGTAGAAGGTCCGGTTTTTTATTTATTTAACATGTTAGTCACATGATGTGATTATGAAGTATATATATTTTGCATTTTCAAATTGACAAGCTTGGACCTCCGATTTCACCAGTCACCCCATTGATGATGCTTCCCCTTTATAGGGATCGATTAGCTCACATTCCAATGATGGTATTCCATGGGATGAACATTGTTGCTGCTATTACAAAGCAACTGAATTCAGGACTGACCCCGGTCATGGTTGCTGATCAGCCACTCTTTACATTGGAAAAGAAGATTCCGTGGAAATGTTCAGATGTCTTGGGAGAGGACAAGTTTGCGGTGATGCTTGGGGCACCGCACACGGAGAAAATGCTGTTTGAAGGGCCTAGGGGAGTGGCTGGAAGGGAGTGGACGGACACCACGTCTGTCAGTCAGTGGTGTGGCTTCAAGTGGAGTTGCTGATTCTATGCTGTTGGTGACACATCTGACCCGCACTCGCTACATGCACCAAGTCACCGCTCTTGCTTTGTATAGTTTACTGAGACAAGCCCATCGTGAATATCTGACAACTATTGAAGATGAGCCATTGGAACTGGATGCTTGGATTAGGTATCAGCGAGACCGAGAACCGCAATTCCTGTACTGGCACCAAACTCTTGAGCTGCAGCTGATGGTTCTGCAGTTTGTGAAGTTGATTCGGACTGCATCGTTTGATCTGTACTTAGTGCCATGGGTGTATGCTCTTGATCACAAACACTATGTCCGCAATCTCCCCATTCATCTACGAGATATGCGTGGCCTTCGTCGGTGGCCTAGTTGTTAGGCTCTCGGACTGGCAACCGTAAGGTCGTGGGTTCGAATCCCGTCAAGGGCCCGACATTGTGTCCTTGGGAAAGGCACTTTACACGAATTTCCTCACTTCACCCAGGTGGGAATGGGTACCCGGCTATAGACAGCGAAAGATCTTGTCAGTTTGTTAGTGTTTGAGCGCTTAATCGGCTGCTTGCACTGTATGCTTCCCGGGAAGCTGAGAATGTTTCGGAGTGTTCTATGGTCTGCTGGGGTAATAATATAGTGTAAAGCGCATAGAGCCTGCTGTTGAGCGGGTATATGCGCTATACAAATGCTATCTATTATTATTATGATGATTATTATTATTACATCCAACTATATGAACTATAAAGAGTTCATGAAGGGAAAATTCGTGCATTTTCTAGCATTGCCTTGGACCAAATTCATGAGCAGCTCATCGATTCTCTGAAGAGTGATGGAGGAATAACTGGACTGACTGAGGATCCTGTAGCCCTTGAAAGATTTATGATTACTGGACTAGTACTTGCTCGCATCAATCATTGAGGAATTCGAAAACACACCTCAAAACAGTCACATGATGCTTCATGAACAGTATCCTAAATGTCGAGAGACTTTCAGAGAAAATGTGAATGGCTTAATCTGATCTGGGAAGTCCTTTCCTTGAATATCGGGGCAATTGATATCTCTTGACAGGTCCAGAATCATGACGGGTTATGTTATGAGCTCTGTGAGAAACATCACCAAAAAAAATTGGAAAAGACAAGTATGATACATTCTTTTCATCCAGCACATCCACATGGACCCCCATCTTTCACCTGAATAGATTGCCTCTTTTCGGTGTAAAAGCTCAAGAACGTAAAGAAAATCCGACCTTGCTTCCATGAAGGAAGAACGAACCCAGTTTATTCAAATGATGCTCTCTGGGCACTCAGGAAGGGACATTAGTGAAGAAATGTTTACACATGAGAACACTACATTACCACCATCTCTCAGTTCCCAGGGCCAGATGCACAAAGGAACAAAATCTGAAATTCTCAAGTGCCTGGAAGATGATATTGAGATTCTACTTCTGATACTTCCCCTAATTCTGATGTTGTTATTCTAGATGAAGCTTGTTTCTTCCATATTGGGATGTCATGGCTAAAGGGTGTGTCGTGGGATGCCTACAAACACGATAGTCTCAAATCCAGCACTCGGGGTTTCCCGAGGCAGTGGCATGCGGTGTCGAGTGACATCATCAACCAAAGTAGCGAGTAACTGGCAAGGGTTTTTACGGGTTGATGAGAACAAAACAGAACTGTTTTCTCTGTTAGCAGAGAAAATGCAAGAGATGTACACAGAGGGCAAGCAAGTTGTTTACAACCTTCGGAGGCAATGTTCTCACTTCACCTGTTCGCTCAAGTACTCGCGCTTTAGCACCTTGTATTCACGAAGAAGCTGATTCAATGATTTTTTTTCCATGTTGCAGATGCGACACATGAAAGATTTAAACACATCACCATTCGCGCTAGTGACAGTGATGTAGTGATAATAGCTGTGTCCTGTTTCCAAGATCTCAACCTTGATGAGCTCTGGGTAGCCTTTGGATCCGGCAAATCATACAGACATATCCCAGTTCACCAGACTGCTATATAGTTGGGACCATCCAAGTCTCGAGCTCTTCTAACTTTTCATTCTCTGACCGGCTGTGACACCACCTCAGCATTTCAAGGAAAAGGCAAGAGAACAGAATGGGCTGTTTGGCAGGAATTCCAATTGACGTAGGCCTATCCTGACTGTTGTTACAAATTCAACTTATCAGGAGGGTTAATTTTGCGAGTTGATCTTCGCAGTGACTGTTGAGTTGGTGCTACTTCATGGATACCAATAGATGTACTTTGCACTTTGATCAAATGCTGTGTGCACATTTTCATTGTCAAATATGGCTGGGTGGACGTTTTCGGGTTCAGTGGCTTCTAAATTTGGCTTATCCAACTCAACACTCACAGGTCTATTTACAGGTTAGGCGCAGACTGCACATTTGGCATGGACTGGTCATCCTGTGTGAGGGTGACAGATTTCTACTCATTTTCAGCACTTGTTAATTTGATTTGATCTGCATGTCTACGTACCAGTGTTTCCTGAGGTGTACTGATTTTGTATGATACTGGACCTGAACAACATTCAATAATTTGACCAGATAACCGTTTCTCATCCTTTCCAAAGTTTCTGACAAACACACGGTCATCCATCCTCATCTCTCTTTCCCTGGCTGTTTTTTTTTCTTTTTTTCAAAGCAACCCCTATCTATCTTTTGTACCTGATTCACGATGTTTTCCAGTTCCAACACGTTTTGTATCAGTCATAGTCAACGAATCTTCATCTTCTGTTAAATCTGCCTCACTTTTAACATCTGCTTCACCACACTCATCTGTACGGTCAATCCTGAACCATCTGCTTTGTCTGTTTCACCGATGTGATCACCCTATAAAAGGTCACTCACCACCCACTGCCGAGCCTGCATTAGTTCTGAAACTCCACTTATCAAATCCATATGTTCAGTCACCTCATGTCTTACTCGAGGTCGACCCTGTATTCCGTTTCTGGTCAGATTCCTCTGATCTGTCTGCTCATATGCCACCCGTTACGGAAGCAACGTTGCACTCTTAGCCTGGTTCCCCACAGTATATATCGTCTAAACCAGATCATGTGGACAGTCGTACTTTAAAAAACACAAATTACAATGGAAGAACATTCCAGCAGAATGGAAGCAGAACTTCTAACGAACAGATTTATGCCAGCAAGGTCAGGCATACGTCTGAAATGATAAAAACAAACCCGTATGAATAAAAGAAAAGGTCATGTGAATGCAAGAGAGCTGGGTTGAAGTGCAAAGAACTTACTGAATGTAACAGACGTTCTTAATGATATCTGGCCCCTGCACTGAGAAGGAAAAGCGGCATACATTAAACGCCCAAAAGGAAGAGAGTCCTGGGCATCCCTAGACATGAATGAATGTTGAATATCTTATGGAAAAAGAACGCCACAAACTCCAAGTTTGCAAAAGCATGTTCCTCAGGACAACAGCTGTTGGTGATTGATTTATTATTAGAAACATTGTAGTGGATCGAGACACTTCTGTCACCAATGAAACTGCCAGTACAGAGCGTTACCCAGACACTGTTGCTAGAGACTACAAGAAATCATCTGCGCAAAAACATTTCTTATTGAAGGTTTTTTCACAAAACTGTCCAAAGTAAGTTCTCATTATTGTCGAAAATAAAACAGGAAAGTTGTATATCTTCTGAGCCAATCTTCTATTGCATACGAACTTCACAGAAGTATGTTGAGCATACTGATTTGGCCATCTCGATATTTAGGGGCGTTTTCCATGAGCCAAGTAGCCTATGTCTGTTAACGCGCCAGTGCGACCTGTGTGTGGGCAATACGGACGGAAAAATCGGTGATGAGATTTGGAATCGTTTGAATGAAGAAGAGCCTCAAGCTCAAGCCGAAAAGGACAACGATAAAAAACTGGCTGCAGCCAACAACGGTAGAGATCGGTGTAATCATAATGGACCTTCAGTCTGTTCTCTTGGCGCCTGGTCTAAAAGACCACTTTAAAATAGATAACTTGGTGACAATGGATATGAGATATGTGAGGGTGACAGATTTGACATAAAGGGGAGGGTGAATTGTCGGCCAGTTTGCGTTATGAATCATTTAGTGGGCTCCCTAACTACACCCCCACTGCAAATTTTAGTAGGAACATGCCACTTGGCACACACGTACCTTGAACAAAACTAAGAATTTTGATAAACGGACACAAGCTCTATCTGCATAATTTCACTCTAATTTGCATAAATTAAAAATGGACGCCATTGAAAAATCAAGCAAAATGAAAATAACCCTAAATTGTCATACACATCTTCGATTTTCATGAAAATGGTGTCATGTTTATATAAGTTTTTGTGGATGAAATCAATAACCATTGAAATCAAAATTTTGGATGTAGAAGGTCCGGTTTTTTATTTATTTAACATGTTAGTCACATGATGTGATTATGAAGTATATATATTTTGCATTTTCAAATTGACAAGCTTGGACCTCCGATTTCACCAGTCACCCCATTGATGATGCTTCCCCTTTATAGGGATCGATTAGCTCACATTCCAATGATGGTATTCCATGGGATGAACATTGTTGCTGCTATTACAAAGCAACTGAATTCAGGACTGACCCCGGTCATGGTTGCTGATCAGCCACTCTTTACATTGGAAAAGAAGATTCCGTGGAAATGTTCAGATGTCTTGGGAGAGGACAAGTTTGCGGTGATGCTTGGGGCACCGCACACGGAGAAAATGCTGTTTGAAGGGCCTAGGGGAGTGGCTGGAAGGGAGTGGACGGACACCACGTCTGTCAGTCAGTGGTGTGGCTTCAAGTGGAGTTGCTGATTCTATGCTGTTGGTGACACATCTGACCCGCACTCGCTACATGCACCAAGTCACCGCTCTTGCTTTGTATAGTTTACTGAGACAAGCCCATCGTGAATATCTGACAACTATTGAAGATGAGCCATTGGAACTGGATGCTTGGATTAGGTATCAGCGAGACCGAGAACCGCAATTCCTGTACTGGCACCAAACTCTTGAGCTGCAGCTGATGGTTCTGCAGTTTGTGAAGTTGATTCGGACTGCATCGTTTGATCTGTACTTAGTGCCATGGGTGTATGCTCTTGATCACAAACACTATGTCCGCAATCTCCCCATTCATCTACGAGATATGCGTGGCCTTCGTCGGTGGCCTAGTTGTTAGGCTCTCGGACTGGCAACCGTAAGGTCGTGGGTTCGAATCCCGTCAAGGGCCCGACATTGTGTCCTTGGGAAAGGCACTTTACACGAATTTCCTCACTTCACCAGGTGGGAATGGGTACCCGGCTATAGACAGCGAAAGATCTTGTCAGTTTGTTAGTGTTTGAGCGCTTAATCGGCTGCTTGCACTGTATGCTTCCCGGGAAGCTGAGAATGTTTCGGAGTGTTCTATGGTCTGCTGGGGTAATAATATAGTGTAAAGCGCATAGAGCCTGCTGTTGAGCGGGTATATGCGCTATACAAATGCTATCTATTATTATTATGATGATTATTATTATTACATCCAACTATATGAACTATAAAGAGTTCATGAAGGGAAAATTCGTGCATTTTCTAGCATTGCCTTGGACCAAATTCATGAGCAGCTCATCGATTCTCTGAAGAGTGATGGAGGAATAACTGGACTGACTGAGGATCCTGTAGCCCTTGAAAGATTTATGATTACTGGACTAGTACTTGCTCGCATCAATCATTGAGGAATTCGAAAACACACCTCAAAACAGTCACATGATGCTTCATGAACAGTATCCTAAATGTCGAGAGACTTTCAGAGAAAATGTGAATGGCTTAATCTGATCTGGGAAGTCCTTTCCTTGAATATCGGGGCAATTGATATCTCTTGACAGGTCCAGAATCATGACGGGTTATGTTATGAGCTCTGTGAGAAACATCACCAAAAAAAATTGGAAAAGACAAGTATGATACATTCTTTTCATCCAGCACATCCACATGGACCCCCATCTTTCACCTGAATAGATTGCCTCTTTTCGGTGTAAAAGCTCAAGAACGTAAAGAAAATCCGACCTTGCTTCCATGAAGGAAGAACGAACCCAGTTTATTCAAATGATGCTCTCTGGGCACTCAGGAAGGGACATTAGTGAAGAAATGTTTACACATGAGAACACTACATTACCACCATCTCTCAGTTCCCAGGGCCAGATGCACAAAGGAACAAAATCTGAAATTCTCAAGTGCCTGGAAGATGATATTGAGATTCTACTTCTGATACTTCCCCTAATTCTGATGTTGTTATTCTAGATGAAGCTTGTTTCTTCCATATTGGGATGTCATGGCTAAAGGGTGTGTCGTGGGATGCCTACAAACACGATAGTCTCAAATCCAGCACTCGGGGTTTCCCGAGGCAGTGGCATGCGGTGTCGAGTGACATCATCAACCAAAGTAGCGAGTAACTGGCAAGGGTTTTTACGGGTTGATGAGAACAAAACAGAACTGTTTTCTCTGTTAGCAGAGAAAATGCAAGAGATGTACACAGAGGGCAAGCAAGTTGTTTACAACCTTCGGAGGCAATGTTCTCACTTCACCTGTTCGCTCAAGTACTCGCGCTTTAGCACCTTGTATTCACGAAGAAGCTGATTCAATGATTTTTTTTCCATGTTGCAGATGCGACACATGAAAGATTTAAACACATCACCATTCGCGCTAGTGACAGTGATGTAGTGATAATAGCTGTGTCCTGTTTCCAAGATCTCAACCTTGATGAGCTCTGGGTAGCCTTTGGATCCGGCAAATCATACAGACATATCCCAGTTCACCAGACTGCTATATAGTTGGGACCATCCAAGTCTCGAGCTCTTCTAACTTTTCATTCTCTGACCGGCTGTGACACCACCTCAGCATTTCAAGGAAAAGGCAAGAGAACAGAATGGGCTGTTTGGCAGGAATTCCAATTGACGTAGGCCTATCCTGACTGTTGTTACAAATTCAACTTATCAGGAGGGTTAATTTTGCGAGTTGATCTTCGCAGTGACTGTTGAGTTGGTGCTACTTCATGGATACCAATAGATGTACTTTGCACTTTGATCAAATGCTGTGTGCACATTTTCATTGTCAAATATGGCTGGGTGGACGTTTTCGGGTTCAGTGGCTTCTAAATTTGGCTTATCCAACTCAACACTCACAGGTCTATTTAGGCGCAGACTGCACATTTGGCATGGACTGGTCATCCTGTGTGAGGGTGACAGATTTCTACTCATTTTCAGCACTTGTTAATTTGATTTGATCTGCATGTCTACGTACCAGTGTTTCCTGAGGTGTACTGATTTTGTATGATACTGGACCTGAACAACATTCAATAATTTGTCCAGATAACCGTTTCTCATCCTTTCCAAAGTTTCTGACAAACACACGGTCATCCATCCTCATCTCTCTTTCCCTGGCTGTTTTTTTTTCTTTTTTTCAAAGCAACCCCTATCTATCTTTTGTACCTGATTCACGATGTTTTCCAGTTCCAACACGTTTTGTATCAGTCATAGTCAACGAATCTTCATCTTCTGTTAAATCTGCCTCACTTTTAACATCTGCTTCACCACACTCATCTGTACGGTCAATCCTGAACCATCTGCTTTGTCTGTTTCACCGATGTGATCACCCTATAAAAGGTCACTCACCACCCACTGCCGAGCCTGCATTAGTTCTGAAACTCCACTTATCAAATCCATATGTTCAGTCACCTCATGTCTTACTCGAGGTCGACCCTGTATTCCGTTTCTGGTCAGATTCCTCTGATCTGTCTGCTCATATGCCACCCGTTACGGAAGCAACGTTGCACTCTTAGCCTGGTTCCCCACAGTATATATCGTCTAAACCAGATCATGTGGACAGTCGTACTTTTAAAAACACAAATTACAATGGAAGAACAGTCCAGCAGAATGGAAGCAGAACTTCTAACGAACAGATTTATGCCAGCAAGGTCAGGCATACGTCTGAAATGATAAAAACAAACCCGTATGAATAAAAGAAAAGGTCATGTGAATGCAAGAGAGCTGGGTTGAAGTGCAAAGAACTTTCTGAATGTAACAGACGTTCTTAATGATATCTGGCCCCTGCACTGAGAAGGAAAAGCGGCATACATTAAACGCCCAAAAGGAAGAGAGTCCTGGGCATCCCTAGACATGAATGAATGTTGAATATCTTATGGAAAAAGAACGCCACAAACTCCAAGTTTGCAAAAGCATGTTCCTCAGGACAACAGCTGTTGGTGATTGATTTATTATTAGAAACATTGTAGTGGATCGAGACACTTCTGTCACCAATGAAACTGCCAGTACAGAGCGTTACCCAGACACTGTTGCTAGAGACTACAAGAAATCATCTGCGCAAAAACATTTCTTATTGAAGGTTTTTTCACAAAACTGTCCAAAGTAAGTTCTCATTATTGTCGAAAATAAAACAGGAAAGTTGTATATCTTCTGAGCCAATCTTCTATTGCATACGAACTTCACAGAAGTATGTTGAGCATACTGATTTGGCCATCTCGATATTTAGGGGCGTTTTCCATGAGCCAAGTAGCCTATGTCTGTTAACGCGCCAGTGCGACCTGTGTGTGGGCAATACGGACGGAAAAATCGGTGATGAGATTTGGTCTAAACCCTGATTTGCTGTGCTTGGCGTGGAGTTGCATCAGATGCTCTTGAGTTGTGGTGTGTGGTTTTGCTAGGTTTAGAACCTAGTCTGTTATTGCTTCGTAGCGAATTCACCGAGGCTGTGGGAGCTAGTGCTCTAACAGCTTCAGCTGTTTGCTGGATTGATGTTGCGAGCTGGATGGCCTTGCCTACAGTTAACTGAGGATCGAGGAGTAACTTCCTATAGATGGATGTCAATACTGTTGACGCCAGTGACGAGCTGTTCACAGATTCTGTCGTGGATAGATTCACCACACTTGCACAGCTCACTTAAGTGTCTTAATGCAGCCACATGTTCAGTAATGGTTTCGTTGTCATGCCTGTTCCCTCGTGTATATATAATTGAGAATAGAAATAAATGATAACACAGTGAGGTCAAGAAAGACGGGTTTAATGAACTTTTATTTAATTATTTGAGCACTGTTGTACAACTCTTCAGTATGGTTTTTAGACAAGTGGACATTCGTAATGATCATTATTCGCATTACAATGAGTTACACGTTACAAATTACCACTATGTAACATCTCTTTTTTTAATGCGCACCCTCCATATAATCAGAAATGGAATGAGACTCAAGTTACTTTTTCGCTTATTATTAATACTGGAATACTGAGTCCACGTGACTGAATTATTTGAACTTTTATGTCAGTTTATTATCAAAGCGCAAAGTGATCGGCAAAGCAGCCCCCCC
>NW_004797550.1:765596-768088 GCF_000002075.1 Aplysia californica
TTCTTCTTCTTCTTCTTCTTCTTCTTCTTCTTCTTCTTCTTCTTCTTCTTCTTGACCCATCGACGTTCGAACACAGTTTACACCGCAGCAGTGGAGTGTGTCAAGAGAAACACAAAGAACGCAAGTGATGGACACACACACTCACACGGGCGGAGAGGAAGGCAAAGAGATGCACACAGCCGTGCGCGCGGACATAGGATCTAGCCTAGGCCTAGGGCAAAGCTACATACGACCCAAAAAAATACAAAGAGAGTCGGGGAGACGAGAAAAGGAGGCTGGCTGCGATTTCACCTTTGACCCTCGCTATCCATTAATCCTGATTGTGTATCACGCGCGAGGTGGGATGAAGGCGGTGGTATGAGTGGCACAGCGGGCAGTGGTACGCACAGGCAGTGTGTTACAGTAGGCCTAGTGTGCTGTATCGGGACTGGCCGTCTAAATTAAGTTTTCATTTCCCATTCGACCACAAAACTAAAACAAACAAGCGAACAAAAACTACCACGGCGGGTGTCTTAATACATGTAACAGATCACACTTTTGCAGGACCGCTATAGGCCTACTTACAAACAAAGTGATGTCTACTTCGCACTCAAGCACGCTTCGGCTTTAATCAAGCTTAAGCTTTCTCCCGATGACCGTACCGTGCTTAAAGCCGGCATGGACTGTAGTTGATTTGCACACTGCTACCCCCCCCCCCCAAACCCCCCCCCCCCCCCAACAACAACAAACAAACAAACAAACAAAAAAGAGATATCCTGTTCTGCACCGCTGCACGGCTAGTCATGGATGAATAGCCTCTATACAAACATCTTTCTCTAAACCAGGGGCAGTTTGTTAAGTGCCGGTCAGATTTTTGTCAACTGAACTGTTTATTGCTGATGACGATTTTCATTCAGTTTTAAGTTAATCCAAACAAACATGTATCAACATTCAAAAACACCTTGCCGATTTGAAGGCGCTCAAATAGACAAGTGGGATTTACTGCTGTTTTGTCGCGACATAACCTCATTCCTTCACGTTTATTATCGCGCCGGCTCGTAACTTTAAATCGTCTCCAGTCAAACCGTCACGTCGCGGAACTTCGTACTACGTACGAGGCCAAACACACGGCGGGCTTGGCTTAGGCCTAACGATGACGTCAGTCCCAAGGACAAATCCATCGTCAGTCCACAGAAAGATTAGTTTTTCCCTTAATTGCCAGATTGGCCTCTTTGTAGCTTACAAAATTAAGAATGAGACTGTCTTGAGCAACACAGACACATGTGTTATTTTATCAGCAAAACATGTATTTATCATTCAGCCTTTCTCTAACTACTATCAGAACATTTATTGTCAGCATGGCACTACTCTTTTTTGTTTATTGCCTTTTTAACCACCTATAGTTCCTGTTTGGCATTTACTCATCGTTTTCTCCCCACTAATAACTTACCTGGCCCTTAGGAGTTTGGCTGGCGAAAGAAGGAATCGTCTAGTGAAGATATATTATAAGGAACATTTTAACGAGGAGCGATAAACACTCGGCTGTCAGAGTCTGGGCCGAAAACCCCCTCCCTTCCCTCCCCTTTTCAACTCTCGCCCCAGCTAGACACCAAGTTTTATAATTAGCATTTGACACACTTCCCCACTTTGTTACAACACAGTGTTCAGTGTTCAGTTCTGAGAACTAAGAAGTGCGATGAAGTACATTTGATGATATAATGATCGGAAACTTGTTTGCTTTGTCCAGCTTTGTATGGCATCTGATTGTAGACTTGATCTGCTTGGGACAGCGTCACTGGTACAGTAGCAATTGACTTTTTGTCATCATACAGGACAGTTCTTATTACATATATTTAACGGGTTCAGTGCACGTCGATATTTTGTATGGCGGTGTAGAAAGTACGAGTAAAGTACTGTACTGGAGGCCAGGACCAGCGATTTATTGCTTCTCACTTTCAGTTTGTTTTCTAGCTTAGACTCAAGTAGTGTGTTTCTTTTTCTGTGCCGATCAAGTGAGTTTCTATTAATATTAATCTCAGTAACTTCCATCTTACACGATTCATAAAATTGTTTCTTGACGCACCGCATATTTTAGTTCTTTCACATTATATTACAATGTTTACTGTGGTGCGTGTGTGTGTGAGTGGGGGAGGGGGTGGGGATGGCGAAAGTAGGGGTATAAAATAAGGAGAGAGAGAGAGAGAGAGAGAGAGAGAGAGAGAGAGAGAGAGAGAGAGAGAGAGCATGAGTGTGTGCGTGCATGTGTGTGTGTGTGTGTGTGTGAGTGTGTGTGTGTGTGTGTGTGTGTGTGTGTGTGTGTGTGTGTGTGTGTGTGTGTGTGTGTGAGTGTGTGTGTGTGTTGTGAAGAAAGGCGGTGGGGGAGGGAAAAATAGTCGACGTGAATGACGCCGGTCAGTTCTATAAACCACGAGCCGCCACTGCTCTAAACTATTATTCTCCTGCATGTTAAAGCAACATTCTGTAATAACACCTAGATAGCTTATTTAACCCCC
>NW_004797550.1:768188-770509 GCF_000002075.1 Aplysia californica
CGTATCGAGATTCCGTTCAAGTTGGCATTAGAATGTCGTCTGTCAGAGCTCAGTGGAAGACTGATCGAATGTTGACGTGCGGGTCACACATGCACCCCCCCCCAAAAAAAAAAACCCCCACAAAAAATCCCGGTGTCGCAATATTCTATTTCTAGATCGTGGTGACGTAGTCAGTCATGTGGACAGCCTGCGCGGTTCCGGCGAGATACACACACACACACACACACACGCACGCACATTTACTGTAACAGTCAGTTCTACAGTTCAGTCTTGGAGTTCTGTTGGTTTCCGTTTCTCAGGCAGTCATGGCTTTAGCAAGATTCTTTATACTACTCGCCCTTTGGGGCATTTGTGTCAATGCATGTAAGTATGTTCAATAGCCCTATGTGGCAGGACGCGGTGGAATCAGACGCTTGTCAATTTTTGGGAAGGTGAAATTATTGGTATCATCTAGAAGCTGATTTGTTTGCCTTGCTTCCATTGAAATATATATCCATTTATCTTGAATAGAAGTCAAGATATCTGCAATTGAAGTTAGTCAGGTCCCCTGGTTTCAGTTGTGGAATTAGAGAGGAATTGGCCTCCAAAGTTTGGTAACTCCAATAGCTAAAGAGTCTTTGAAAAATGAAAAATTACACGTTTTGTGCCTTTAAATCAATGTTTTTCCCCCGTAAAATTCATATGGAAATGTGTTTACTATGAACATAAAAGAGGTTAAGCCAAAAAAAAATATTCCCCCCAAAATTTCCAAATTGGCGGGGAAAATGCCTCATTCTCCGATTTCGTTTTTTTGACGAGCGCCTGATCTCACCACGCTGCTTCACCTATTGTCTCATCAAAAAGTGTTTGCTCTTATGTTTGGATTTGTTAATTATTTTATTATTATTCTAAATATTTTTTGAGGGGGAGGGGGGGGGAGTATGTGGGCCTAGGAGGAGGGTATTTTTACACCTCTATCAACGCAGTTTGGATCATTAAGGAGGCAAAGTTTCCGACACTACCTGTCAGGGCCAGCAGGGCCTGAGAGGGACACAACATCTCAGCAGAAAGACCGAGGTACTCGATAGAAATCTTCTCCACTTGGGACTCGAACTCGGTTTTCCTTTGTGCAACAGCAAAGCATCTAACCACTACACCATAGACGCCAGTATTGTTGGTTCTGTTGACGATTTGATATTAGTATGCTTGTCGAATAATACGTCGTTTCTTGTCGCGCTGAAAGTTACCCTCTGTTATGGAGCTGGACAGAAAGATGTTCCTTAATGGAGCATTTTCTTTTTCGTTTTGGTAAGAGTTTTACAGCACTTTCAACAATATTCTTTGCGTTCCCATCGTATTGGAGACTGCCAGTGATGTACGCAGTGCAGATGTGAGTGTGTGTTAATTTGTGTTTGCGAGTATGTGTGTGTTTGTGTGTGTTTGTGTGAGTGTGTGTGTGTGTTTGCGTGTGTGTGTGTGTGTGTGTGTGTGTGTGTGTGTGTGTGTGTGTGTGTGTGTGTTTGTGTGTGTGCTTGCCAATGTGTGTGTGTGTATGTGTGAGTGTGTGTGCGTTTGTGTTTGTGTGTGTGTATTTAGTTTTAGTAAGTGTTTTACAGCACTTGCAAAACGAAAAAGTCTTATACACTGGTCAACACACAGTTTGCGGCATCAGGTGGTCTTTAAGATTTGTTTTAAGCTAATTTGGGGAGGCTGATTCCAGAAATTGCATTAGTTTTTGCCTATCACGTAAGGTGTTTGCACTATGAAAAAGTGAATTGTTTATGTCAATGTAACAAAATTCAGGAGTTTTACAGCATAGCCTGTAGTTTAGTTTACAACTTCGCTCTAATGAATCAGAGTAGCGTGTTGAACCTTTTAATGTGTCACTTTTCATCCAAAGTTAGAAAGTAATCAGTAATGGTCAAGTTATGAAAATGTTTCTATACTATACAAGTAATAACATACAACTAATAATAGAATGCATATTATTATGCATAGCACAAATCCCCGCTCAACAGCAAGCTCTATGCGCTTTACAATCCATACTATTACCCCAGTACACCTGAGAGCATTCTGAAACAAACTCAACTTTCTGTGAAACCTACAGTGCAAGCTTCCATTTATGGGCGCTAAAACACTAACATACAGAGAAGATCTTTCACTGTATATGGCCGGGTACCCATTCCCACCTTAATGAAGTGAGGAAAGTTCGTGGCACAGTCAAAGTGCCTTTCCCAAAGGCCCTGCTCGAACCCCCGAACCCGCAGCCTCACGATTACGTGTCTGGTAGCCTAACCACTAGCCCTGGGGTTTGATTTGGAAGGGTGGGGGGGGGGGGGGGG
>NW_004797550.1:770609-772747 GCF_000002075.1 Aplysia californica
GGGGGGGGGGGGGGGGGTTCAAGTAAAATGTGAAGTTTTTCCAAATCTCAGTTACGAGGAAATAAGGGCTCGCGATGCATGTAAGAGGTGCAAAACATGCTTTTCGAGAGAAAAAAAATGGCAATCATTTTCTCAAAAAAGTTTCTACCCTGTACTCTAAAATCCCTCAAACATCATTTTAGCGTACAGAATAACTTACATACATTTTTCGGCTTTTGTTCAGGAAATGTCCAAGAAATAAATGATAGCCCCAACTTTCATAATTTCCCCCCAAAGCACTATTGTTGCCCGACCCCTCCCCCCTCCTCCCTCCTCTTCATGTTCTACACAATACTATTGCGAAATTGAGGATTGGTATGATTTATACAAAAGGAAAAAAAGCTTTGGTTTCTCACACTTTAAAAAAATTCTGAACTAAGTTGGCTTTTGTTATTAATAAATATGTAACTAATTCAACTGTAGACCGTGGGTGGTTGGCGGGTGCTCCAGTGTGGTTTGCTTCTTCTTTCCCATCAAACGTCTATCGTCTTTATCTCTCCTCCTTCTTTTTTATGTTTGTTACTCTCTTGTGACACCTCTAATCTTCTGGCGTTCATATGCCCTTATAAATACAGTTGCAAGCGCCGTAAAACTTTTACTAAAACCGCCAAACCCCCCCCCCCCAGTGGTTATGCCATAGGGGAAACAAGGACGTGGTAGAGCAAAACTAATGCCAATTGTGGTTTCAGCGACCTCGAATTACTTTATTATTTCAAATCTCGAACTTCATGCCATAGAAAAAAGTTATAATTTGTTGCCCAGTGTAAGTGCTGAAGATAAGAGCTGCTACTTGAGAATAATAGGAAGTTGACTTACAGAGTTTGAGGAGGGGAGAGGGGGAGCTCTCGTGGTCTAGAGGTTACGGTGTTCGCCTCTCATTCAATAAGTCCCGAGTTCGAAACCTGACTGCAACGGAAAATTTTCTACTCTAAAATTTTCTCTTTTACCTACCTTCCTGCTCTCTAACCACGTTCCGTTGTCTGCTCTCTTCTCCACTTTCTACCCCTCCCTCCCTCCCCCTCCTCTGGGCTCCCGACTCTTTCTGTAGCCTTTCTACTGTAGCTTGGCTCCTTACTTCGGTCTTTCAGCAACACCTCTGATCTTAGGGTAGGTAATATCTAACACAAAGCCTTCTCGGACACGGACAAAAATCTCGGAGGTCCCGTGTGCAAGTTGCGCACGTTTAAGTTCCCTTTGTGGTCCAAAGTCGGTGAGAGTACACTTCGGCCGCCACCCGGGCAAAATTCAAAATTGCCTGCCAACTGAAAATTCTTGATATGTTCCCGCGCGCTAGTATGACCGTATGCAGTTGCGAGCGTGTAAACCACACTTTAAAAAACAACAACAACAAATAAAAGTTTGAGTGTCCGTGGAAACAACAAATCTATTATAACTACCACCTTTTATGCCCGTGACCAACTTTTTCAGTAAAATCCACAAAAGGAGGGGGGGGGGATTTATAAGGAAATTAGGTACATGTATAATAATTTGTTTTTTCTTGAACCAGACTCTGGGCAGTAGCGTGGAACGACGAGTGTGCTTAGCTTTTTGTTAGTTTTTGTAGAGGTTTTACGGCGCTCGCAACTGCATAAGGTCATATGAGCGCCAGAAGATTAGAAGTGTAACAAGAGAGAAACAAACATAAAAAAGAAGAAGGGGAGATAAGGACGATAGATGTGTGCTAGTGCTAAGCGAATAGGCTACCTTTTTTTCGAAGGTGTACACCGTGGTGTCGATACTCTATGTTTTTGTGAAAAGCAGCTCAATGTAATGCGCATACCCCCGCTCGACAGCAAGCTCTATGCGCTTTACTCTATGCACGTATATTATTACCCCAGCAGACCATAGAATACTCAGAAACATTCTCGGCTTCCTGGGAAGCATACAGCACAAGCAACTGATTAAGCGCTCGAACACTAACAAACTGACCAGATCTTTCGCTGTCTAGATCTATAGCTGGGTACCCATTCTTACCACTTGGATGAAATGAGGAAAATTATTGTAAAATGCCTTTACATCGGGTCCCTTTCTCAAACATTTCATGTGACATCACTCTTAATTTCTTATAACGTCACAAACGAAGGATGCTTTGAGCTGTG
>NW_004797550.1:775046-776145 GCF_000002075.1 Aplysia californica
CCTCCGAGATTTTTCGCCCTTGTCCGAGAAGGCTAGGTGTAGATCTTTCCTACCAGAAGATCAGGGGTGTGGCTGAAAGACAACAGTAAGAAGAAGCCAATGAGTAGCAGTAGAAAGGCTGCAGAAAGAATCAGGAGCCCAGAGGAGGGGGCCAAGTAGGTGAAGGTGTGGGGGGCAGAAAGAGGAGACGAAAGCAGACAACAGAACATTGCTAGAGAGTAGGAAAGGAGGTGAAAGGAGACAAATTTAGAGAATAAAATTTTTCGGTCGCTACCCGGATTCGAACCCGGGACCTTTGAATGAGAGGCGAACGCCTTAACCTCTAGGTCACGAGAGCCCCCTCATTCAACTGATCAGGGGTTCGAAACCTGACAACTAAGACAAAATGAGCCTCCTGGCTCGTTCTACATACACTGCTTCTCCTTGATCTTTCTTACTGCTGTCTCCCAGCCAAACCCCTGATCAAACAACTAGCCTTCTCGGATAAAGGCGAAAAATCCCGGAGGTCCCGTGTGCAAATTGTGCACGTTAAAGATCCCTTCGTTGTCCTAAAATCGATAAAAGTAGGCTTCAGCCACCATCCGGGCAACATTCAAAATGAATTCCTACCAATACGGAAAATTCTCTAGTGAGTATAAAAACATATAGCGTCATTTCGAAATCAGAATGCGGCTGCCTGAAGGCAGGGGGCTCTACAAAGTAAGAAAAACCTTCAAGAACAAACGCGTTTGTTTTCAAGGCCACGAGTCCGACAACTGATTTCAGCTGTCCACGTAGAATTATGCGATTGTGCGGCCGCGGAGCGGCCGTGTTTTTTCGCGTACTTCTGCAACATTTGCATAATTTTTTATTCCCCGCGTTTTTTCCCCTTTTTTCACAAAATAATTAAAGCATCGCCAAGTGAATAAAGGGAAATAATCACCGTAATAAGTCTCATTTAAGTGAAAAGTTGGTTATTTCCCATGTTAGAAAATATTTGTTATTATGGGTAGGGATTTTGTTCCTTGAGCATGTTCAATATTTCAATCCATCAAAAGTAGTTGTTCTCATGTCTGCTGATGTTTCATGTTTGACAGGTGTCCCTGGTTTTAGTAATGTG
>NW_004797550.1:776245-780924 GCF_000002075.1 Aplysia californica
AGATGTCCTTTTTTTTTTTTTTTTTTTTGTAGTTTTCTTTCCCCTATAGATCTAGATCTAGATCTACAGCTGAAAGTTACAGATTACAGAGATTATATTTTTTAGTTGTTTTTTTGTGTTTTTTTTTACGGAAGTGTATTGTTTTCTTTCCAAATACACAACAAATTACTGATACTGATATGTTCTGTTAAAACTTTTTCTGTACATAAAACATGAAAATCATGAAAATTCGTGTTGAAAAAGTGTAAAACATGTCGCGAATGGTGTTACGCTAACTTGCATAATTTTTGCATGATTTGGCATTTTTTGGCATAATTTGGCCATCTAAATTTGCATAATTCTACAGGGACAGTTTCAGGCCGGAGTCTATTTGTGAGTCGTGGTGGAATCAGGCTCTCGTCAATTTTTGGGCATGTAGAGTTATTGGTATCACCTTAAAGCTTGTTCACTTTTCTTTATTTGGATGAGAAAAATATCCATTTATCTTAAATACAAGTCGATATATTTGCGAATGAAGGAGGTGGGGGTCACCTGTTTTCACAGGTAAAATTATTAAGAAAATGGCCGCCAAAGATTACTTATTTCCCTAGCTTAAGAGTCCGTGGTAAGTGAAAAAATTTTTTTTTTGTACCTTTAATCAACGTTTTTCAGAAAAAATCCAAACAGAAATATGAGTTCTTTAGTGGGCATAAAAGGTGTTGAGCTAAAAAACAAAAACTTGATAAAAATTCACAAACCTGCTGAAAAATGCAAGTTTCTTCACTTTGATTATTTTGACGAGAGCCTGATTCCACCACGCTGCCTCACATTTATAGTGTGCCATGAAACCGCCAGAAACTTAACCCTACCGAACCGAACAGAGCGAACAGAACCTCCAGTGGGCACCGGCCCATAACGATAACTTTCAACAGGAGCACGCGTGCATTAACTTACTAAAGAGATTTGAAAGACAAAATAAAATAGTTTGTGCTTCAGCTTCTAAGATGGCTACAAGGCTTGGCTAGAATCTACTCAGTATAAAATTGCTGGTGACAATGCAGACCCGGGTTGTAAAAGAAAAGTATTTGTTGGTAAAAACAACTAGGCATGCACCACAAAAAGCTAATGTTCAACACATTGAGTGTAACGACCAACACAACAGCTTATTAAGGAAATTTAGATTACAAATAAGGAAGACTACTTCCAGATTTTCAAATCACAACAAAACTTAGCTATAGTCCCGTCAGTACAATTTCTAATAAAATTACAGACCTCGGTTACAGAAGAAAATTATTTGTTAGTTGTTGCAACTAAATCTACACCAACATAAATACAATTCGTCAAACACAGAAATTTTAACGACCGACATAACAACTAACTTTAAAAATTTGGATGAGAAAAAAAATGAAAACAGTTTTTTAAAGAACAACTAGGATTGAATTTCGTCGAGCCAGCACAAACATGCTTGTATAATCACTCATCCATGTTGTAAAACAAATTACTGTTACTCTACTTTTCTGTTTGCTGTTGTGTGTCCGTCCGCAGGGGTGAAGCATCTTCAGAGTCAAATTATTATAATCACCGCTTCCCTTCCGTAATTTGGGAACATCCTCGCCGTCAATAAATATACCCATAGAGGTAAGCCTTATACTTTAAAAACTAAATAATTTAAATTTGAGCCTTCAGTACAACACTCAAAACTGTTTCATTGCTTCTAGAATACCCTGTTCAACCTTTCTGGATTAAAAAACCCAAACAGTATGAATCCAGGATTTGTTTTCATTCACAACTCTGTGACGCCTCGAATAAAAAGTTTTGTTAGCTATGTTATTATTGCGGGAACGTTTTTCGTGTGTGGCAGTGATTACCCTTTCAAACGAGTCCGCGCTCGCCACTGTGCATCCGGTAGGGTTAAGCCTACGCGCCCACCAAAATAAGATCATTTCCAGGCCAGGCTAATGTACGAGGTTTTTTCATGGTGTAGAAGCGACTAAAAAAGATCCGCGTCCACCGACGTCAGACGTCAGACCAGCCAAGACGGAATAAGACAGCTAAACCTATTTTTAGCCCAGTGCGTTATGATTACGAGAACAACAGACAGGACAGTTTATTTATTCATTTATTTATCACTTTAAAAAACTAAAAAGCAACAAAATATAATTATGGGGAACATTGTTGGTAAGTTGGGACGATGAGAAAGGAAAAAAAAAAAGAAAAAAAAAAAGCTGGGACTGGGATTCGAATCCACGCAAAAAAACAACAACGTCTGCTTCCCAACGCAGCCATCAGAACTTTCATCGGCGTAGGGTAAATTAAGCTTCATATACGGCACTGTTTCAGTAAAGGCAAAACGACACAATAAATCGAGATGTAGATTTAGAATCTAGGCCCAGATCTAGTGGACCGGCAGATAATGTCTGGAGAGAACTAACAGTTGGCGGAAAATTGGAAGCACTAAACATTAGAGAACGTAGATCTATCTAGATCTAGACACGTCCCTAGCTAGGTCTAACCTGGCCTATTTTTAGCTCTCCCGAGAACGAAAGAATGATCTAGATCTAGGTCAAGTGCTTTAATTTCAGGTTTTTTTTTTGCTGTTTTTCAGCACAGATTTGCTATTGTACAATATACTATATTGAGATACAACTTTATTGATCATGTAAAGTACAATGAAGAAGCAAAAATGTACTTAAAGATGCAAATTTCCTTCCAAAATGAGTCGAATCGAGACTTTCTTAGTCCCCTACACGACTGACGAAAAAGCGTGCATGCAGGAAAATCGCGTAGTCAGGCAAAGGCAGTCAGTGACTGACAAAAACCAGCTCATTTGCATGTGAGCTTGGCCTGCAAGTGACGAAAAAGCGCAGTGGACGCGGGGCCTAAGCGTGGCTGGACAAAGAAATAGAAACAAGAACTATGAAGGCAAATGCAGTGACCTACCAGCTAGCACCCCCGCTCAGTCACGAAAACATCCCAACCGAAGTGAAATCCCAGCTCATCAATAGCATCTTCATACCAACCTTAACATACCAGTGCCAAACATGGTCTCTTAACAAGGCACAAGAAAGAAAAATCAATGCATGCGAAATGATGTGTCTCCACAAAACCATCAACGTCACCTGAAAAGACAACATAAGAATACCCCCCGGGGCGGTGCCACAGACTGAAGTGTCTTTAGGCCAGTCCCAAAGGGGGGACATTTCTCGTTCTAGTGTACAGTAGTATTGTAAATGGGCTGATCTAATAATGCCTTGCTCATAACTGTGCCTGAGCTACAACAGGGAACTGCTGCTTTTTCTTTCGTAATCCTTACTATCGTCATTTTCCTCTACTTCTTTTGTATGTTTGTCACACTCTTGTGACCCGCTATTTCCGGGGTGCCGATGTAGTCTAAAACAGCCGTATGCATTGCTCACAGCCGGACGCAGTATCTCGGACTCTAGCATGGAGACCATCAGGAGAGAATGCATCGCTGTTTCGGGCTCTTCCTCTCTACAGCTTTTCTGACGCACCGAGCCCCCTCACCGATGTGAGGTCTCCATGCTAGTCCCACTGTTTTCCTCTGCTGCCAACTTTTAAAATTCATTCCAGCCTGCGTCTTCTTGCTTCAATCAGATACAGTGACTGGCTTCCTCTACTGTCTCCTGAAGGGAGTTTATGAGTTCGTTGCTTTTCTTTGCACTAAGTCCTGCCATTCTCATCCACTTACAGACGCTAGCTGTTACGAAACCTCTGCATCTACCTCTACCGGAAAATGGGTTGCTTTCCTTCCTGCTTCCTCACATTGTTCGACAAGTGCCTCGTATCGGTTTTCTTTCCGCTTATGTACGGCATAGATATTGCCCTCGAGGGGCACCGTGAGCTCTACCAAGTGCACCTCTTTCTCTTTTTCCTCCCATAACACCAAGTCTGGCTTTTTTGTAGTTGGGATGGGGAAGAATCTCTCAAAGTCCTTTAAGTCAACAGCTACCTCCCAAGTGCCTCCGCTCTGGTCTTCCATGGCATCGTTCGCTTTCTTTCTGCTGGGAACCTTGCTTCCTTGCGGAACAAACGCAGTCTTGGTGATTCCATGCTTCTGTAGCTTGGGGGCGTATTTTCCTTATCCCACCTGTTTTGTCGCCATTGACAGTCGAAGCAGACTTTGTGCTGTTGAAGCTAGAGAGATGAGCAGAGTAAGTCTGATTCCTTGTAAGGACTTCTCTGTTGACATCCACCCCTTGGCGCTCATATGACCTTATACAGTTGCGAGCGCCGTAAAACCTCTACTAAAACAAACAAAGAGCATAAGAATCGAAACCATTATTATCACGTCTAAAAACGGGAATACCACCAGTAATAAAATTCATAGACCGTCAAATAGTCAAATAGTTTGGACATCTAACCTCGCACGCTCATATGACCTTATGGAGTTGCGAGCGCCGTAAACCTCTAACTAAAACTTTAAAAAAACTAGGACATCTAACCAGAATGCCCCAGAAACAATTAGCGACTAGAGCTTACAGAAACCCGAGAATCTGGCTTTAAATAAAAAGGAAGACCAAGAAACACCTGGCTGGATGGGTTTAAAAAGGTTCTGGAAAAAACATAACATATCTGTCACAGACGATACACACCTAGCACAGGACCGAAACCTACACCTCCAGGGGCGGCTGGTGGTTTGTAGAACTGACCGGCTGTAATTCCCATCGAAACCTCCCCTC
>NW_004797550.1:782010-788647 GCF_000002075.1 Aplysia californica
TTAAAAAAAAAAAAAAAAAAAGACACGACGTGCACTCGCTATGTAAAAATAGGAAACCTGTGTGCTGACAATTGATATCTTATCAATGACGCTGTCCCATGTAGATGAAGTCTAGAACCAGATACTGCACACTGTAGCCTACTAAACACACAGCCACATACACATTGAAAAAAAATAGCCCACGACAATTCAAAAGTTTTTCTCTTCTCTTCTCTTCTCTGCTCTCAGAACACTGCTCTTTAGAGAACTGTGTCAAATGCTAGTTATAGAAATTTGAGTCTAGCTGGGGTGAAGGCGGAAAAGAGGAAAGGGGAATAGGGGGAAAGGGAAAAGGGGCGGGGGAGGAGGAGGGTGTCTTGTTTTAGGCCCAGACCCTGACAGCCGAACGGGGCGCTTCCCTCTCCTCGTTAAAATTCCCTCTATAACATTACTGGGCGGAACGAAGGATCGCCGGTCCAGGGTCCTGGCCAAGTAAGGTAACTCCGGGAAATAGGTGACAAAGAGAACACAAAACAGAACCGTGGATGGCTTAAAACTCAATAGTAATAATTATTCTAACAATAGAAGTACAAGCAGTAATAAGAGACAGGTTGAATGATGAAGTAACTGATGAAATTAGGTAAAATAATAATGTATTAGTACTGCAGACTAGTCCTTCTTTTGTAAGTAACAGAGAGGCCAATTGGCAATTAGAAGCCGTCTTTTTAGCTCTCTGGTCAAAAGCTGAATTCGCCCTGAGGCTGACGTTACCGCCGGGTGGGCGCTGTTCGGAAAGGCCTCGCACCCCACGCAGAGAAGTTTCACATTGTGACAGGGGCGATTTACATAGGAGCCGGCGTGATAAACAAAGATGACGGAACGAGTCTGTGTAGTGCAACAATACACCAGAGAACCACTATTGTCTCTTAGAGCGCCCTCAAGTAAGCCGAATGCTTTTTGACCGTTGATTAGATATGAATGTGTATTTACTTGAAACAAAATAACAATTATCGTCAGCAATCAATCTCTTGTCCAATGTACAGCCGACAAAAACTGACCGGCGCCGCCGGTCTTGCCCAGTGAAAGAACTGTGTCTGTACACCTCCCATCGATATCCTAAGGATACCAGAGGAAGGAAAAGGTAAAAAGTACAGTGAACATCCTTAAACCCTTTTACGTGTCTATTTTCAGGAGAAAATGGACGAGGAACTCAGAAAGCAAGGTATCACATGTGACTTCACTTTCGAAGATGTGGCAGATGACTTAGGTAAAGTATCCTGTGCGTGCGTGTGTTTCTGTGTATGAGTGTGTGTGTGTGTGTGTGTGTGTGTGTGTGTGTGTGTTTCTGTGTAAGGGTGTGTGTGTGTGTTTGTGTGTGTATATATGTATGTGTTTGTGAGCGTGTGGGGGAGGGGGTGGGGGTGTACGTGTGTACGTGTGTCTCTGTGTCTGTGCGTCTGTGTGTGTGTATATTTATGTGTTTGTGCATGTCTGTGTGCGTGTCTGTGAGTGTCACTGTATGTGTTTATCAGTGTATATCTGTGTATGTGTGTGTGTCTGTGGGTGTGAATGTGGCTGTGCGTGTGTAACTGCGCGTGTGTGTCTATGTGTGTGTGTGTGTGTGTGTGTGTGTGTGTGTGTGTGTGTGTGTGTGTGTGTGTCTGTGTGTAAATATGTAAATCTGTTTGTCTGCCTGTCTGTCTGTCTGTCTATCTGTCTGTCTGTCTGTCTGTCTGTCTGTCTGTCTGTTTGTCTGTCTGTCTGTCTGTCTGTCTGTCTGTCTGTCTGTCTGTCTGTCTGTGAGTGTACCTGAATGTGTCTGTGTTTTTATGTGTCTGTGTGTGTCTGCCTGTGTGTGTATGTGTCTGTGCGTGTTTGCTTTGAGCCTGTTTGTGTTTGTGTGTTTGTATTTGTGTGTGGTGTGTACCAGTCAAA
The DNA here is from genome assembly GCF_000002075.1 of Aplysia californica. Lineage (NCBI taxonomy): Eukaryota > Metazoa > Mollusca > Gastropoda > Aplysiida > Aplysiidae > Aplysia > Aplysia californica. The sequence continues at coordinate 783,925 of NW_004797550.1, forward strand.
CTCTTCTGTGTTAAAGCTCAAATCTGTTTTTCTTTTTTACTTCTCAGCTCGTGGCAGCGCAACGGGTAAGTCACTTTGTGTGTACATTAATAATATAATATACGTATTATACACCCATACTAATATATAGTGAAACACACATATTATATAGAACAGATTTTTAGGTCCAGAATGTTTTCTTATACATGTGCAAGTTCTTTGTTTTAAAAAAACACAAATGTGGAAATTCACACATTACGAAATTATTTCTTTGTCCGACCTATTTTGCTACGTGCATGTTACACTAAAATGTAAAACAAAAATTATGTATGAGTCATTGTGGTAAGGCATGACATATCCTGCAACTCAGGCAGGCAAAATCAACAAAACTTAAATGGCAAACGTGTTTTATTGCAGAAAGGCCCGAGAAGCAACGATCGACTACTTAAAAATCTACAAAAAAGAAGAGGAAATTAATAAAATAAATAATAAAATTGATAAATAAATTACACTTTTATTTGTCTCTGAAGGGCACTTTGGTTTACAGTGGCCAACATACATACATACATAAATACATAATTGTAAATACGTACATATACATACATAAATACATGCACAAATACACACATAAATGCACAATCTTACATAAATATAGAACAGTTTACAACCATGCCATTGTCGGTCGCCACTGTGCAGCGCTCTGTATTTTGAGCTAAGGTTGTCGTGTCTTGCTCAAGGACAAACCCCAGTAACCACCCACCCAATCCTTGTGCCACCGCTTGGCATTCCTAGAATTGAAACTCACTACTTTATCAGCCACTGGAGACCCTAAGTGTGCGGTTTTATCCCCCCACGCAACTCTGTTACGTTATTTGGGGGGGGGTTTGGGGGGGGGGGGGGGGGGGGGTGGTTTCTGGAGTGTGAGATTTTTAAAGATATAATGTTTGTTAACACGCATGCAAAAAAACAATCAATTTCCATGAGCGACAAGTGCGGTATTCATTACGTAAGACATGTCAACAAAATCCAATATGGCCGCTGTATCCAAGGAAACAAACTTTTTTCTCTCAAATTTGATAGCGGATTTTAAAACTCCTTACTATGCTTGTTATATGTTTGAAATGTGGTAAAATTCGGTCTAGTAATAAGCGAGATAGCCTTCAGGTGTAGCCCCCCCTTAAGAGACAGTACCTCTGAATATCCATCTGCGAATCTCCGATTAAGACACGTCTGTCAAAAGGGCTGGGAGTCTTGAAATTGAAAACGGGGAGAGGGGGATTTGAACAGGGTTTGTGGGTTGTTGTTTTTTTCACAGTGGCAAAACCCCATGACATTATTCACTCGCATACTGGTTACGGAAATTTGCACCAGGTTTTAGGTCTCGATTTCTAGACTCTATGGTACGGTGAGAAATTCGTAGCACAACTTTTGTCCAATATTTCCTAAACTATAGAACAGACTCTCCAGCTTTTGCACAATGACTTATATCAATTTTTGTAAACACCTGCTAGCTGTATTCTAGAAAATTCCTCAACGTATGCTAATAAAAAACCAACTAAGTACGTGGTTTCTACCAATTTCAAACGGTTTACAGCTGGTGCAATATCGCTTTTAAAGCAAGTCTGTCATTTTTTTTTCTAATCGCGACATTATATTTTTTGAACGCATGTTTTGAGAACCTTTATCGCAAAAATATTCTCACTATAAAATTAATTTCTTGTAACAAGTGTTGCCACTAAAATGTCCCATTGGTGAGCGGTGACGTAGGCAATATGCATATGTATGCAAAATGTGTGTGAGAAGCATGAAGTTCTGTGAACAATCCCATTTTTCGTGTAATGGAGATTTAATTTATAGTGTTTTATATAAATCTATGAAGAAAACCTTTTTAATCTAGCCTCATTTTTGTGGAAAAATATGATTACTTACTTACTTGTCTTGGGCAACAACGTCATTGCACACCGGACAGGTCCATAAGTGCTCAGTTCCTCTCAGCACTAGAGCCATCAAGGTATCCATACTGATTGTTCATGTGGCTGTTTGAGTATGGCGACGTCTTTCCTTTCCATTTAATCGTTCCTTTCTTCCTTCGCCTCTCTCTATCCCCATTTCCCGCAGCCTGATGATTGCGTGGTGTTCTGCTGTAAATATCATATGATTAAGTTATGATAAATTGATACAAACCGGTAGTGCAAAGTATGAGGTACATTGATTCGCCCTATGAAGAGATATTTGAGGATAAGCTACTTCACCATTTTTTGACCGCACTATAATAGTGGTACCGATGATGATGGTATCAAGAAATCCCAATACGAATGACCTCATGAGATACATCGTGTGCCGTTCGCGCATTTGATTATGTATTTTTATGTGTTTGTGAATTAGCTTGAAAGCAAGTAGGTACAAAAGTAAAAATTAACAAATCGCATCTTTATTGATCCCAGAAGGGCAATTTGGTTTACAATGGCAAACATACATACATGATACACAAAGGAGTAGTTATAAATACATATAAACATAAATACATACACATAATATACACACATAAATACATATTGTTGCACCAATATAGAACAATTTCACAACCATGTCATTGCTGGTAGCCACTGAGCAGGGCCCCGCTGTTTTTTTTTAGCTAGGGTTGTCGTGACCACCAATCTGATCCCCGTGTCACCGACACCTGCTTGACTTTACTCTTGAGTCGAAACTCACGACTCACTTACCCATTGTCCAATTGTAAGGTCCTAGCTTGGAATTTTTAAAAAAGGCTATGACCAAACGTATGTCTCACGACACACGTCCATTGGCTGCCTCAGGGTCGCCAAAAACAACATGTAAGCCTGTTCTTGTTATTTATTTGCTACAGCGAGACCTACACAAAAACAAAGAGACCGTACTCAACACTAAAAGTGTAACAACCGACATAAAAACTTACTTAAGAGCTTTGAATGACAGAAAAATTGGTCTGCTTTTCAGCTTCTTGGATGACAACCAGGCTTAGCTAGAATGTACTCGGTATAAAATTGCTTGTAAAAACGCAGAGCCGGGTTGTAAAGACATTTTTTGTGTTGGTAAGTACAACTAAACATGCGCTAAAAAAAATCAATTTTCAACTCCTTGAGTGTAACGACCAACACATCAGCTTTTTAAGGAAATTTGGATAACAAAAAAGGGAGCTGCTTCCAGTTTTTCAAATCACAACCAGGCTTGGCTATAGTCTAGTCAGTACAATTTTTAGACCTAGGTTATGGAAGAAATAAATCATTTATTAGTTGTTACAAGTAGACCTACACAAAAATAAACAAATTGTATCCAATACTGAAAGTGTAACGACCGACATAACATCTACATGTAAAGAAATTTGAATGAGAAAAGAAAATGAAAATAGACAATTTCCAGTATTTCATAACGCAACTAAGATTGAATTTCGTCTAGTCAGTACAAACATGTTTGTACAATAGCTCATCCTTGTCGTAAAACAAAACTTTTGTTGGCTGTTACAACTACTGTACATGACACAAATATCAACAGGTTGTGCCCAATTCCAAAAGTGTAACAAGCGACATAAATACTCGCTACGGAGATTTTAATTACAAAAAAATAAGGCTGTTTCAGCTTCTTTGACAGCAACTAGGCTTGTCTAGAATCTAGACAGCCTGAATTTATTTATAAAAATACAGACCCTGGTTGTGAAAAAAATTAATCTGTTGGTTGTTAGTAATGTTAGCATGTAGCAACCGACACACGTTGTAACAGAAAACTAAGGAATTTTGATGATAAACAAGAAAGGCTATTTCCAGCTTTTTAAACCACAACTAGGATTGGCTAGAGTCTAGTCAGTAAAATGTTGCTTGTAAAATTACAGACGCAGGTATAAAAGAAAAACATCTGTTGGTTGTTAACCAGATATACAATTGAATATATTAGTCTTCAACATAATAACGATTAACAATATCTTCAACATGATAATGCATTATAATCTCTTCAACATAATAATGTATGATAATCTCTTCAACATAAAAACGTATATTTATGTCTTCAACATGATAATGTGCAATACTGTCTCCAATATAATAATGTATAATAATGTCTTCTTTTTTTAAACGGTGAGATGGTATAGGTTTAACGCCACTATCAACACTGTTAGGTTATTTACGAGGTGGGACCTACGAGTTTAACGTCCGTCTCCGAAAGTACCGAGTCAAGTGGGAAATTCGTGTAGTAAAGTGTCTCTCCCAAGGACACAACGTCGGACCGAGCTGAGGCTCGAACCGATAAACCCGCAATCTCATGACTACGAGTCCGGCAACCTAACCACTAGGCTACCGACGCCACTAACGTGATAATGTAGGCCTATAATAATGTCTTCAACGTGATAACGTATAATAATGTCTTCAACGTGATAACGTATAATAATGTCTTCAACATGATAAGAATGTCTATATATAAAATAAAGTCTTCAACGTGATAACGTATAATAATGTCATCAACATAATAATGTCTTCAACGTGATAACGTATATATTATGTTTTCAACGTGGTAAGGTATAATAATGTCTTCAACAGGATAATACACATGCATATAGCGATTACTTACCTGTAATAATGTAATCTTTGCTATATTTTCAGTGACGAGTCCTTTGAGCAAACTGATGTGGGGTCTGGTGTCCATGGTGGTCGTGCTGTTGCGTCGAGGAACGTTCTAGACCACCGCATGACCCGGCTGGATGTGTGTGTGTGTGGGG
>NW_004797550.1:789375-810619 GCF_000002075.1 Aplysia californica
CTCTCTCTCTCTCTCTCTCTCTCTCTCTCTCTCTCTCTCTCTCTCTCTCTCCCTCTCTCTCTCTCAACCTCTTTTTTAACACACACACACGCGCGCGCGCACACACACACACACACGCACACATACGCACGCACGCACAAACACACCCTAATATGCTACCCTACTGAGCCTTAGCATTTCTGTTTTATCTTTAAACATTCATATTTTAATCAAGATGATTTTTATTGTATAACCACGAACCTGTCAAAAAATGTTTGTATTCGGGTTTCAAGTGCCACGACGCGGTAGAATCAGGTGCTCGTGAATTGTTGGACATGTGTCATATTGGTATCATTTTATAGCTTGTTAATTTGTCTTGAAAAAAAATTACGCTTCTATATAATATTAAAGAGAAGTCTAGATAATTTGGATTGAAAGAGGTTGGGGCGCCTGGTTTCAGATATGATAAAATCAGCGAGAAAATGACCTCCAAATCTTTGTGACTTCTCTATAGTTTGAGAGTCATCGGAAACTTATTAAAAGGTTAACCTTTTGTGTCTTTTCAACGTTTTACTGAAAAAATCCTCACAGAAATGTGTGTTTTAATGGAGAAAAAAGGTGTTGAGGCAAAAAAAATAAAATAACCAACATCGATAAAAATTGCCAAACCGGAGGGAAAATGTGAATTTCTTCGCTTCACTTGAATGATTTCTCTTCATTTCATTGCTGATTCTTTGTTTTTTTGCTTTTACTTATATTATACAGAAAATATATTATGAGGAAATAAAATGACAATATCTATGCTTGTTTGTATAACATGTTTACTATTTTTCGCAATAATAGAGAAACAAAACTCATAAGCGTTTGTGTCCTATAAATATGAGAGGCAGCGTGGTGGAATCAGGCTCTCGTCAATTTTTGGGCATGTAGAGTTACTGGTATCATCTTACAGCTTGTTCACTTGTCTTTATTTTGATGAAAAATAATATCCATTTATCTTGAATACAATTCGAGATATTTGCCAAAGAAGGAGGTGGGGGTTACTTGTTTTCTAAAGCTAAATTAGAGAGAAAATGGCCGCCAAAGATTAGTTATTTCCTTAGCTTAAAAGTCTGTGGTAACTAACAATTTACATTTTTTGTGCCTTTAATCAACGTTTAAAAAAAAAATCCACACAGAAATTAGTTCTTTAATGGACATGAAAGGTGTTGACCCTAAAAACAAAGATTTGATAAAAATTCACCAAGCAACAGAAAAAAGCAAGTTTCTTCACTTTGATTATTTTGACGAGAGCCTGATTCCACCACGCTGCCATACTTTCAAGGTCATTACCACTCAACTCACAAAACAAAATGTCAACTAGAATACAACTCTACAACCCAAGCCCCCCTCCTCTCCCGCCCCTTCTTCATTCCTTACAGAATACTTACCACCATCACCACCACCCCCTTCTTCATCCTTTAGTTTGTTTTGTTTTTGTAAAGTGTTTTACGGCGCTCGCAACTGCGTAAGGTCATATGAACGCCAAGAGGTGGATGTAAACAGAGAAGTCTTTACAGGGAATTAGGCTTACTCTGTTCACCTCTCTAGCTTCAACAGCACAAAGTCTGTTTCCACTTTCAAGACACCCCGGAAATAGCGGGTCAGAGGGGTGAGACAAAACATACAAAAGAAGTAGAGGAAAAAATTATAACAGTACGGATTTAATTAGGAAAGAAAAAGCAACAGTTCCCTGTTGTAGATCAGGCACAGTTATGAGCGTGATGTAGACGAATCAGCCCATTTACAGTTCTACTGTGCATGAAAGAGAAATGCCCCCCCCCCCCCCTTTGGGAATGGCCTAAAGACACTTCAGTCAGTGGCACTGCGGGAGGAATAAGAGGGACCTAACAGTGGCGCTCTCCAACCATTCATAAAAACAGAAACAACAGAGAAAAAGAGAGGGCTCTCTAGGCCTAGAGGTTAAGGTGTTGGCCTCTCATTCAAAGGTCCCGGGTTCGAATCCGGTAAGCGACGGAAACATTTTCCTCTCTAAAATTGTCTCCTTTCACCGCCTCTAGCAATGTTCTGTCGTCTGCTTTCGTTTCCTCTTTCTGACTCCACCCCCTCACCTTCTTTGCCCCACCCCCTCCTCCGGGCTCCTGACTCTTCCTGCAGCCTTTCTACTGCTACTCCTTGGCTCTTTCTTACTTCTTACTGCAGTCTTTCAGCCACACCCCTGATCTTCTGGTAGGAAAGATCTAAACCTAGTCTTCTCAGACAAGGGCGAAAAATCTCGGAGGGCCCGTGTGCAAGTTGCGAACGTTAAAGAACCCTTGGTATTCTAAAATCCATAAGAGTAGGCTTCGGCCGCCACCCGGGCAAAATTCAAAACTTCCTACCAACTGAAAATATTTAATGTGTCCCGCGCGCTCATATGACCTTACGCAGTTGCAAGCGCCGTAGAACACTTTTTTTTTTATAGTAGGGGGTTTTACGGCGCTCGCAACTGTATAAGGTCATATGAGCGCCAAGGGGTAGATGTCAACAGAGAAGTCCTTACTGGGAATCAGACTTATTCTGCTCATCTCTCTAGCTTCAACAGCACAAAGTCTGTTTCCACTTTCAAGGCACCCCGGAAATAGAAAAAATGTCCTACCAACTGAAAATATTGAATAATAACTTATGCAGTTGCGAGCGCCACAGAACATTTACCACCAAAAAAAAGAGAGAGAGAAAGAAAAGAAAGACCCACCAGTTGCGCCCTCCAACCAGCCACATAGCCAGGAACAACAGAGGAAAAGAACAGGGGGACTTACAAGTGAAACCCTTAACCACCCTCAGCGAGCAATAAAAAAACCCAAAGCAACAAAACAAAAACAAAACCATGAAAAACGAAAGAGTAGGAGAGAAAAAAATTCCAAAAACATGATAATCGTAGGATGAAAACTCTGTGTACAATCTGGCAACTTCTTTTATCCAGTTTATTGCAAATACATGGATAGTAATAGTAAAGCTGTAAAAAAAAAACACACAAAAAAAAACATCATTAGCAACACACCATGTTGTATAAAAATAAAAGTCTTGAGTATGTGAATAAGAGAACTACTGTTTTACTTTTTAAGTACCGACAAAAATAAATGGCATGATAATGATATGGGATGCTTGTTTCATAGGCAATACATGACATCCCCCCCCCACCCCCACCCCCTCTCTCTATGCTAACAGGACCCAAATAATGAGAGCTGGAAAGCAATATATGACCTCTCATATTTAACGAACTTCAAAAGTCCCCTGTATGGGTTTTGAACCAGGGTCATTCACACCTCAGTCCAGCATGACACTAAATGATATAATGGTCCATCAAAACACAAAAATACATACACATAAGCTGTTCAGATCTGACCCCGTCGTTTAATGCAAGAAACATTCTGAAATAGAGCAAACTGAGCCAAAATAAAAAAGTGAAATTATGCGATTCTGTTAATTTTAACAAAGAATGATCAAGGAAAATAGGACTAGAAACTTCAATCTTTTGCAGGCAGGCTACTTATTTTGCAAAGTTTGTCTCCGCTCTGGGTCCACTCCCTTGGCTGCAGACAGACAGACAGACAGACGGACAGACAGACAGACAGACAGACAGACAGACAGACAGACAGACAGACAGACAGACAGACAGACATCTGTATCTCCCTCACGACACTCACAGATATCGGCAGAAGGGAAAAGCAGAGTAAAAGAAAGAGTGAAGATCAACTGTACCTTCACTCTGCCGTAAGCTGACAACACAACTTTTTAACAAGTCAATATTAATAATAAATAGCATAATATGTATTATAAGGCATACCCCCGCTCAAATACAACAAGCTCTATATGCGGTTATTCACAGAAGTTTCAAGATAAAAAGCCTTTTTGTCAGCGTAACTTAACCATTCAGAAAAGGGGTTCTTCCGAAATTTGAATTCTGATTTATTCAAACTCTAGTCACTGTTTCACTTCGATTTTTTTCACACGAGTTGGGTAGCTGATCAGGCTTTCGATTTAGCAAATTAAAAAATTAAAAAATTTGATGCCAAAAATATTTTAAAAAAGGCTTTTTGTCAGCTTACGTCAGCACTCCTCAATGAAAGGGGGCTCTCGTGGTCAAGAGGTAACCGTGCTCATCTCTCATCCAATAGGTTCCTTGTTTGAATTCCGATAGCAACAGAATTTTTTTTTCTCTAAAATGTTCACCTTTCACCTCCTTTCTTGCGCTCGAACTCTAAGATCTAACACTTCACCTTCTCGGATAAGGGTGAAAAATCTCGGAGGTCCCGTGTGCAAGGTGCGCACATTAAAGATCCCTTAATGGTCCGAAATCGATAAGATCATCCGCCACCGTGGAAAAATTCAAAATTTTCTACCAACCGAAAACTTTTTATTTTTATGTGTCCAAGGCACTCATATGACCTCAAGCCGTTGTGAGCACCGTAAAACACTTACCAATAAAAAATATAAAAATTTTTTAAACCCTTTGAAATGGCATATGGTGGAGTCACCAGTCAAAATGAATTTATCTTTTTCTCTCAGAAAAACGGTAGGTTTCGCAGGAAAAATATTGAGGACCAACATAATACAACTGCCTTTCCTTTGCGTGTTCATAACATGCACTAACGCTGTTCTCCCCATGTACGACTGTTAAAAAGTATGTGTAGTGAACCTGACTTAATCCATTACGGATACAATCCGTCAATCAGTTTTGATGGACAGCATGGAAAAGGACAAGTTCATCCAGGCAAAAAAAAATTCAAACACAGAAAACTCGAAATCTCGGATAGCTCGTACAATTTGCATTCCGCAGCTGATATTTCTTTACTATACGGTCGCTTTTAAGCACAAGGAGGCAATCCTGTAAAAGTGCTGTTTTTAGAAAATCGAAGGTAAAGTTTTTGCCCCTTGTCCAGTTTCTTTAAAAGACAAGGGGAGTTTTCTCTATAACCAAACAAATATACACACCAATGAAACCAAACTTCTAAAGGTAGGGAAATGCCCACTTTTAGTATAGGTCAAGATTTCTGGAAACCCCCGAAATCTGTGTTAGCCCGCTTGTCCTTAAAAGCGGCCATATGTCCTTGTCAGTAATCTTGAATTATGGATGAGTCGAACACATTTTATCAATCACCCAAAGCGTGTGATATATCCGTGCCCGGTCGTACATGTAATAGATCAAAACAGAATAAGGCATAAATGAAAAATAGTGACTTAGGATATTTTCCCCTGCACTCTTCTTACTGGTGCCTGGAAATATGCTAAATTCATTTTTTTCAGGCTTGTAAGTTTGAAGCAGAGCAACAATTTTTTTAATATCAAGATAACAGCACCAGGTCGAATAACTGAAAACAGCGCAGGAGAACCATCACAGTCAAATACAGTAATCCATATATAACAGTAACAGCAAACGCTTTTGTGGTACGCTCCAGGCCCATTATAAAAACAGAGGCCTAAACATACATGCACATGAAAACGAGTTTCAAATTGTTCATTAATAGTTTTAAAAAAAAACAAAACATGGTGAAATAAGTTAATGTATACATAACATATAAAAAACAAAATGGCAGTGGTGAAACGTGGCTACGACGTAGTTACACAGACAGCCCGTTATCTAAAAAAAAAAATTCAGAACATGGCCACTGCTCTGGGTAAGACCCAGACATACGTCACTTTTCAAACAGGCTTCAGTTGATGACTATTTCGTAGAGTTAAACACAAACACTAAGCAGTTAATTAATAAAATCAATGTACATTGGCTAGAAAAGCAGGCAAGAAGCATTTCATACCAAAATACGTTGCGGGAAATTCGAACATAAACTGAACATTTTCCGCAAACAACCCTGGGCCTCTTTTTATATTTGGTCGCTTTTAAGCACAAGGGGGCTATCCCGAAAAATGCTGTTTTGAGAAAATCGAAGGTAAAGTTTTTGCCCTTTGTTCAGTTTCTTCAAAAGACAAGGAGAGTCTTTTCTATAACCAAACAGGTTATATACACCCCATTGAAACGAAACTTCTCCTACAGGTAGAACAATGTCCACTTTCGGTGCAAGTCAAGATTTCTGGAAACCCCCGAAATCTGGGTTAGCCCGCTTGTCCTTAAAAGCGACCATTTATAAAAACACTAACTTGTGAGTGTGTGTGCCTGGAGACAGGTCCTGGTTGTCGGCAAAGCAGTTTTTCCAGGAATTGGGTGAAAAGGCCACCCAAAAAAAGTTGTACCTGATCAAAAATTTAGTTTCATCAGAAACAACACGTTTAACCATTTCTTAAATTGAAAGGATTTTATCATATTTTAAGTAATACTATTTTTATGAATTTTTTCTGCCACATGTTGTGCTTCACTTAAGGTTGAAAATGTGCTGGAAACTTGTTCATCATGATAAGGTTAAAGCCATCTTTTTCCAAACTTTGTTTTTACACCCTGGGTAACAAAATGTGGCATATCTTTTAAAACTATTCGAGATATTTGGAAAACGTGTAAATCAGCGTGTTCAGCATTGAATTGGCTACAAGAATATTATTATGCCTTTCTTTCAATATCCAAAATTCCCAACAAATGGGACCTTTCTCTGGGTCACACACATGTAATAATAGTAAAGTTGAACTGATGATGACCTTTGTTAGCCTTTAACATCCAAGGAGGAAGAGAATATTTGAGGTGTGCTGACAAAATGAGTTACTTCTCGCAATCCACAAATGGAGATATTGGCCAAAAATCAACACAAGGGTCAAAGTCGTAGATTTTCTTTCCATGCCATATTCTTTAAGTATAACATGCCTTTTATTATTTCATACGTATAAATTATAAAAACTTCTTTAAAAGCATGAAATATTGACTTCCATAGGGCTCAAATCCGAGAAGTAACTCATTTTGTCACCACGATTCACATATATAGATCTCAATAGTCTTGAGGATAAAAACTATCCTGAGTCTCATTTTATGGCAGATAAATATATTTAAAAATAAAAAATAACATCTCTTGTACTTCAATTTATCGTTCAGAACCAGTTCTGAATTACATATGACCTCACAAGAGATGAAAGTTTACTTGTGCTTCTCCTAGGAACATCTTTCCATCGTTTTAATAATTTAAGTAAGAGTTTTACGGCACTTGCAACACAATATGGTCATATATTATAAGAGCTGAAGATTAGAGGTCTTATAAGAGAGCAGCAAACAAAAAAACAGAAGGAGGAGAGATCAGGATGACAGATGTTTTATAGCAAACCACACCAGAGCGCCTGCCTACCACCCACTGGGAAGCTCTATGACAATAATATATTCAAATCATTTAGAGAACATGTTTTATTAGCACATATAGCTTGCTGTCGAGCCTGGATGCGCTATACAAATATATGTATTATTATTATCATTATTATTATTTATTATACCCTGTAAATCCTTTTTGGCCCAATGATGACAGGAAAGGAAAAAAACAGGGATGTAAATAGGTTTTGAAAAAAAAAGCCTGAAAATATACAGCGCGTGCCCACTGACTGAAATAAGAATACAGTGAGACTAAATGACATTTGTTTCTTTCCTTCTATTACAGAAAATAATCTCTATTTAGTATATATAATATGTATCGTTTATAGTAGACTTTTGTTAAAAGCTGGGGCACAAATAGCAAGTCGACCGGAAAAAAACGGAAAAAGGCGGAAGATTTAAATCCCTGAAAAAAACAAACAAACCAGAGATGATACACCCAAACAAATATCGTACATCACACTTGTACATTTGAACATAGAAGCTTGTGTGAGCTATTCCTGGCACCATGAGAAGGCATGCACCTCCTTGCAGAGCTATGGTTTTTCATTAACTCTTTATCTCCGGCAAGCCGCTCCCGGTGGCTTATGGTCGGAACTGCTGTACCGGTGAGCTCTGGCACATTCCTTTATGGTGACTTTGACATCAAATTACTTTTCGGCATTAAAACAGGTCTCTTTTATCGAGATTTCATTCATTAGATGAAGAACTATCGAAATAGGTTCATTTGTTCTGATTAAATGACCAAATTAGTGACATTTTTGTCATTTTTAGATTTAGTACTAAAAATGGGCCTCGGCATATTGGCATTGGGTTTACCCCCCACGAAGATAAAAAGTTAACACACCAAATCAAACTGGGAGGTGGAGGAAAAAAAACATGAATGGATGGACACAACAAAAGGGAGAGAAAGAAAAAGAACGGCTCGCAGAGATAATTCCTAAAAAATGTCAATTTCAATATCAATAATCACAGTCACATTTTATACTTAATTATAGTAAAATGAAAGTTAACTTGCATAGAAATTCTAACAAAATTTCGACCCTCTTCCGTTTTCCTTAAAATTCACACACATTTGAAGAATAACAAATGTGTCACGACGCATTGAAATCAGGAGGATGTCAATTTTTGGCATGTGGAGTTATTGATATTATCTTAAAACTTGTTTATTTGCCTTCTTTTCAATTTAAAAAAAATACCCATCTATCTCGGATAGAAGTCGAGATATTTTCAATTGAAGAAGGTGGAGTTGCCTGGTTACAGAGGTAAAATTAGCAAGAAAATGGCCTCCAAAGTTTGGTAACTTCCATAACTTGAGAATCCTTGGAAACTGAAAGTTTACCTTTTTTTGTGCCTTTAATCAACATTTCTCAATAAAATCTACACAGAAATGCAATTTTGAATTGACAGAAAAGATGTTGAGCCAAAAGCAAAACTTCGATTTAAAAAAGGCCACAGCTGTGGAAAAACGCTGTTTTCTTCGACTTCATTATTTTGACGAGCACCTGATTTCACCTTAGTGTCTCCACAAATGAGCCTCAAGGTAGAAAAGACATTCTCTTTAGAGATGAATTCATTAAGTACAGAAGCTGTTGGAGCTGAACCACTTGAGAAAACCGTGATAAAAGATGGAATGTAAGTTTCAACATGCCTCAATTCCTTCATACAATATAAGATACATCTTTATTGTCCAGACCCTGACACACTGACTTGGTGTTTCACCACGTACACACACACAACATACACACGCACACACACACACACACACGCACACACACACACACGCACACACAAACATGCTTTCTGTGTGACTCTGTTTAGGCAAAAGAGGACAAAGCAGATCATTCTCAGAAATTCAGTGAGCTTAAAAGTGTACACAAACAAAATCATTTTACAACAACCAGCCATCCCTAAACCACCAGTACAAACTTTCCTCATTAGCGAGAGCAGCAACGTTTTTTTTCTCCCCATGCTGTAAGTTTTTCCCCAAAAATTTTTGAAATAACATAAAAACAAAAAAAAATCCTATTTTTTTAAAACACAAACATAACAATCACCATCCATCATCACCTCCCAAATTAGTCGCCAAAACTATGGTGACAATAAGAATCCCGCAAACAACAGCGGCTATGACGAGATAAAAAGCTCTTTTCGCGCTGACCTGTGCTGACGAGTAGGTTCCTTTGTTGCGCTGGATTTTAGCCTTCATGGCATACTTCGCTGCAAACGCTCCAATGACAATGCAGCAAATAATGCTCGAGAAAGCTGCACAAATGAGCTGGTTGGTGCTTTTGAAGGGCTTGGGCAAAACCTCTGCTGAATCAATTCTCCGTACCTGCGGGCATATATTACGAAGTATGGCAAAATGAAATACACAAATCCCAAAAAATTCTTACACAGCACCTAATAAGAATAAAAATAATATTAATAATAATACATAAAAAATAATAATACATAAAAATAATAATAATAATAATATGTTGTTGTTGTTGTTATCGATCCAGCAACAGCTGGGCTCTCGCCCTTCTGTCCAATGCCATGTAGTGACAAGTGCAGATTTAGTATAGTATAGTATAAGGTTTTACGGCGCTCGCAACTGCTAAGGTCATATGAGCGCGCGAAACACAAGTTGTTCACCTCTGCGAAAGTTCACTTCACGACTGGTAACTAATTTACTTTAAAATGCTAAAAAGTTAAAATATTCAAATTCGGTGTAAATACATTTGTGATCTAAAACAACTTTTAAGTAACAATAAATATTTTAAATAATATCAAATTCACTCTACAACTCGCCATAAAGGCCAATGGCCTTTATAAAATTTTTAATTCTGCTGGGAACAACGACGGAGAAAATATCCTGCAATTTCTTGCATTTATAATATTTCCTTCGGATCTCTCCAAAGTCTAGACATTCTGTTAAAATGTGTCTAATGGTAAAATCTGTGTCGCATCCGACACAGAACGGCTTCTCCTCTCCCTGTAGGAGGTATTTGTGGGTCAGGGCCGTGTGTCCGATGCGCAATCGAGTAAAAATGACTTCGTCTCTTCTGGAGAGATCCGAAGGATTTCGCTGTTCTAGTCTGGGTTTAATTTCATATAATTTATTATTTTTCTGGTTTTCCCAGTGGCTCTCCCACAGACTGGAGGTGTACTTTTTGACTTTATTTCTAAAGTCAGTCTGTGGGAGAGTGTTTGTCGTTGATCCCAGCAGAAGGGATGAAGCTTTCTTCGCCAGGTCGTCTACCTGCTCGTTTCCTCGGATGCCCACATGGCTGGGTATCCATGCGAACATGATGTTTTTTCCTGTTTCGGATAGTGTATGGATTTTCTGTTGTAGCCTAACTATTTTTGGGTGTAGGAGTGTGTAGTTTGTGAGTGAGGTGATGCAAGACAGAGAGTCAGAAAGGATAAGGAAAGATTTGTTAGGAGAATTTTCTACAGAGTCCAGTGCCATGTCAATGGCAGTGGCCTCCGCAGTGAAAATGGAGGCTTCAGGATGGAGTCTCCTCTGGTGTGTATTGTTGGGAGATAGGGCTGCGGCGCCCACTTCATTGTCTTTTTTGGAGCCATCCGTGAAGATGAGCTCCGCACCGGGGTATTTATCTATTAGTTTTCTGTATTCTGTTTGAAAAGTTTTGGTGTTTGTGCTTTCTTTGTTGTGTGTGGTCAGCTGTAAATCTACTTTTGCCTTGGTGAGGTGCCACGGAGGGAGGTCGGGGAAAAGAATTTGTTGGATGTCTTGTTTGGAAAAGTGTAAGTTTTTGAGGTCCTCAAGGATTCTGAGGCCGAAAGGTTTGATGAGTTTTTCGTTGTTTTGGAATCTGTTTCTGGTTTCTGGATTTGTTTGAAAAATGCTGTTGTGCGCTGGATTTTCCGGTGTTGAGCTCTGTTTAACTGCGTATTGTAGTGAGAGTTGTGTGCGTCTGAGTGAGAGTGGTGGTATGTTGGCCTCTGCCTGGAGGCTCTCCACCGGAGAAGTGCGGAAAGCCCCCAGAGCGAGGCGGAGTCCTTGGTTTTGTATTGGATCTAGTATTTTTAAGACGTGTGGTTTTGCCGATCCGTAGACTTGACAGCCGTAGTCAAGCCTGGACCGGACAAGGGAGATGTACAAGTGGAGAAGGTGTTTTGAGTCCCCGCCCCACTCCGGATTTGATAGAATTTTTAAAGCGTTTAACGCTTTTTGGCACCTCACACGAAGGTCTTTGATGTGTGGTATGAATGTAAGTTTTTTGTCGAAAATGACGCCGAGGAAACGAGCTTGGTCCTGGACGGGAATCCTTTCCCCGTATAGTGTCAAATCCGGCTGCAGCACACGTCTGCCTGTTCGGCAGAAGTGTACTGCAACCGTCTTTGACGGGGAGAACTTGAAACCGTTGTTGTTTGCCCACATTTCAAGTTTTTGCAGATGCGTTTGCAGCTGCCTTTCCATAGATCTCAAATGAGGATTTTTCGATCGGCAGCATATCAAGAAGTCGTCAACGTATAACGAGCTGTCTATGCTGTTCTGGAGGGTTTTCACTATGGAGTTTATCTTAATTTCAAATAGGAGAGGAGAAAGGATGCTCCCCTGGGGGACTCCTTCCTCCTGTTGGTGGGGGTCTGAAAGGGAGGATCCGACACGAACCTGGAAGGAACGGTTCTTCAAGAAGTTGCCAATGAAGGCAGGGAGGTGACCGCGTATGCCGAGTGCGTGCAGGTCTCGAAGAATGCCGTACTTCCAGGTTGTGTCGAAGGCTTTTTCTAGGTAAAAAAAGATGGCGATCATGTGGCCTCTTTCAGCGAACGTCTCGCGTATAAAGGTCTCCAGGCGGACCAGGTGATCCAGAGTGGATCGAGTTTTCCTGAATCCGCACTGGAGACCGCTCAGCGAGCCCGTCGTTTCCAGAAACCACATGAGTCGCCTGTGAATCATTTTTTCAATTAGTTTGCAGAGACATTTCGTTAGTGCTATTGGTCTGTAATTGGATGCGTGTGTGTGGTCCTTGTTTGGTTTGGGTATTGGAATGACAGTGGCGAGACGCCAAGACTCCGGAAAGGAGTGCGACCGCCACATGTCGTTGTATATGTATAATAGAAGTGTGAGTGTTTCTGAGGGTAAGTGTCTAATGATCTTGTTGTGGATGTCATCCGGTCCCGGGGCTGTATCGTCCAGGTCCGAGATGCATGATGTTAATTCGTCTATTGTGAAGTCTGCGTTGTAGGTTTCAGTGTTGTTTGAGTGGAAGTTTAGGTGTTGTTTTTCTCTGTTAGTTTTGACGTTTTGAAAAGTGGTGTTGTAGTTTGCTTGGGATGAGTTTTTGGCTAGAGATGTAGCTATTGTGTTTGCAATGTCTACTTGTGTTTCAGCTGTTGTTCCATCCGGCCTCTGGACGTGCCGAATGGTGTCTGTGCGTCTACCTAAGAATTTTTTAGCAATTTGGAAAACTTGGTTGAGGGGTGTCTGGCTGTTGATCTTGGAGATGTATTTTTGGAATGATTGTCTTTTGCTCTCCCTGAGGCATCTACGTGCCACAGCTCGAGCCTTTAAATAACTTATCTTGTTTTCTATGGTGGTGTTGTTGACGGCCTTTCGATACGCTGCCTTCTTTTTCTTTACTGCGTCCTCACATTCCCAAGAGAACCAGATCTTGTTCCTCCGGGGTTTTGTTTTTGTTTTTGGAATGTGATTGTGGCATATTTCTAAGAGCTTTTCGTGAAATTTATTGTAGTTGTGGTCGAAATTGGGATTAAGAATCTTGGAACATTGATTGGCAAACCCGTCCCAGTCGGCTTTTTTGAAGTTGAAGCGTTCTGGGATCGGGTCGTTTTGGATGCTATTGTTTTTTAGGAGAATTGGGAAATGGTCCGTACGGTCATCCAGCACAGACCACTCAAGATCTGGGACTAGTTCAGGGGTACAAAAAGTGAGGTCAAGGGATGAAGTGCCATAAGTGGCTCTGTTTCTGTAAGTTGGGGATTTATCATTTAAGAGACAGATGTTATTTTGAAATAAAAAGTTTTCTATTATTTTACCTTTCTGGTCTATAGGTTTGTCTCCCCAAAGGGGGCTGTGGGCATTGAAATCACCTAGTAAAATAAAGGGTTTTGGGAGCTGGGACTTTAAGTCATTTAGTTGGGTTATTTTGAGGGGGTAATTTGGGGGGATGTAAACTGAGCAGATCGTGATTGGTCTGTGCAGGGTGACCCGTACGGCAATAGCTTGGAGGGTCGTCTTAAGATGTACTTGTCTGTGGAGTGTGTGGTTGTCGGTGTAGATGGTGGTACCACCGGAAGCAATCTGGTTCTCCGTGTGAATGTGATGGTACGCAGTAAATCCTCTTAAGTCTATGGTTGAAGCCGGGGTGAATTTTGTTTCTTAAATACAGGCCACCCGTGGGCACAGTGTGGCCTGTAAATGTAGCAATTCTGCAATGGAAGGTCGGATTCCGCCGGCATTCCATTGCAGGACCGCCATTATGAATTTTTACTTTTTGATTTGGAGCACTTAGGCCCCGGCTTCGAAGAAGCACTCTGACTCCTCCTTACGGGGGAGGCAGAGTGTTTTCTAGGTTGCCGTCCTGGATTGGACGGCGGTCTAGTGGGGGATTTGGAGGAGTGACAGACTCCGCCCTTCCCGGGTTCAGGCCGGGGAGGGGGGTCGGAGATGTCTTCCTCCATTGGTTGGTGGTGGGGTAGGGGGGTGTCTGCTGGAGAGGGAGCAGACGGAGGGAGCTGGGAAGAGGGGGAAGGGTGCACCTCACGCTCCATCAGAGGGATGAGGCGTGAGGTGGAAGAAGAAGAAGAAGAAGAAGGAGGAGAAGAAGAAGAAGAAGGAGAAGAAGAAGAAGGTGAAGAAGAGGAAGAAGAAGAGGAAGTGATAGAGGAGGGGGGAGGGGGAGGAGAGAGGGCGGAGGGAGAATCCACCCTGGCCTCCCCTAGAACCTCAAAGCGGTTTGTCAGAGGTGTCTCGATGAAAGGAAGAACCTTTTTTGTTTTACTAACAGAGACATGCCTGTTGACCGTGGGCTTTGGGAGGTCAGCAGTAGAAGGACTTGCGGACCTCGTGGCTTCCCGTGCTACCTTGGCGTATGACCGGCCAGGGATCGGGGTCACAACTGGCGGGCAGGTAGCTTTGCGGGCCTCCTGAAACGAGCAGCCATTTCGTACTTTATACTCTTGGATTGCGCGTTCTTGAATCCAAGTCGGGCAATCCTTACTAAAGGCTGTGTGCTGGCTGTGGCAATTGGGGCAACAAGGACTAGCCTTGCATTCCTTCTCAGGATGCCCGGTCTTGCCACAACGAGGACACACGGCTGCGTGTCGGCATCTCGACTGACTATGTCCGAACTTCTGACACTTGAAACAGCGCAGAGGGTTCGGTACATAGGGTCGCACGTCTAAGACCAAGTACGATGCCCGAACGGTGGCTGGAGGGCGACACGAATCAAAGGTCAGGATGACCGTGTTGGTTTCGAGGGTGGTCTCCCCCCGTCGGAGAGTAATCCGGCGGGCGTCAATCACACCTTCGCAGTTCGCCACAATTTCCTCCATGCTGCAGCCCTTTAGTTCATGGCTGCGGACGACGCCCTTCGAGCAGTTCAACTTCTGGTATCGTTCGGAAGTACATGGAATACTGCCGAAGGTCGTGATGTTCAGAAGTTTGGCCACTTCAGTCTCTGTTGCGCACTTGACTAGGAGTACACCAGAGGACAGCTTCTGGACATTCGTAGGAATGTATCCCAGAACCTGTCTTAGTGCATCTCCCGTCTTGAACAAATTTAGATCAGTGATCTTCTTCTGTGCGTCTTCTTTGCAGCAGATGGCCACGTACGGCTGCTTCGGAAGCTCCCTGGGAGAAGGGAGAAAAGAGGCAGACGTAAAGGTCCTTTTTCCAGTTTTGGAGTTTTTGCTCGGCTCGGCGGCCGCACCCGCTTCCGCGAACCGAGACTTTTTAACGTTGGGAGCTGGGGAAGGGTCTTTTTGGTTTTTTGAATCCATGAGAGTTTTCTATTTGATTCGACTCCGGGGCTCCCCGCCCGCCACGGAGCCCAACAAGGGGACACATAGCTCGGATAATCAGAGCTGTGCCAGGGCTACCCCGGAGCTATACTCTCAACGAGAAAGTACGAGACCCTCCCGTCAAGATTGACCCAGGGCTTGATGGGGTTTCAGCTCTCAACCGATTGAGTGGCATGGGCCGTGCCACCCTCCCGTCTAAGAGGAAAACCTAGGCCAAAGAGGTGTGTTGGCGAGGGACAGTCCGTGGACTGATCTCACCTCAACCGCCAGGTACCCGGTTTCCCTCCGCACGGGTCGCATCTCACGGTCAACAAGGCGCCCACTCTGTGGGATGGGTGACCTCTCTTTTTGCTGCACATGAGGTCAGCGGTGGCAGGAAAGACAGAAGAAGAAAGAAAGAAGGAAGGAGAAGAGGAAGATACACCAAAGTAGGTGTCGCATCCGGATCTCAGAGGATAGGGGTCCGAGTGCGACACCTCGCCTTTGAAGGGGTTGCACCTTCTGCAGACGAAGCAGTGGGTCTATTTATATCCCCCCGACCCACTGGGGGTGAAGTGCAGGTTTGCTGCAGTTGCTATAATATAATGTTCCATAGAGTGTGTTGTCATAGTTAGGTCTCAGAGGGAGAAGTGTAGCTTTGATGTCATTTAGGGCTGTACCAAGGAGCTGAGAACAACATGTACAGAGGGAGGGTGGTGAGAGTGACAGGGAGGGTGTCGTCGAAATCGCCAAGAGTAGCCTACCGAAGGCCTACTCAATGTATTCATGGGTCAAAGTCAGAGTAGTACAAATCCCTGTTTAACAAAAAAATTCAAAGAACTTGTAAAGAAAGAGAGAAAAACAGGCCTACTTATTAGTTTAAGCTCCAATTTACTCCACTGATAATCAACTAGGATGAAATAGTTTCCCTGCATATATCAAGCTTTGTTCCAGATATTTCCCCCCCCCCCCCCCAATATGACATAAAATAGTTGGGCATAGGTTTCATATATGTATAGTGAGCTCCGCTATAGACTGGATCACTTAAAACAAAAATTTTGATCGGCTGTTTTTCTTCTTTTTAGGGTTAGATCTGAAATAGACATTGCCGGTCATGGTTCGCCATTTCTCTACTCTCATGCTCACCCCACCCCCTCGACCCATTCAAATTTTCTAGAGAGAGCAAGATGTTCGACGCTTTTACTTTTGTGTTGATTTAAGACTGATTGTGCAAAAAACAAAATTTAAAAATATAAGCGTGCCAAACACTAGAATAAAAACAACTCACTAGATGAGGGAGGGCAAAAGTATCTTCCTTTCTCGGATTCGCGCTTGTGTTTTTCTCATGTTCTACAACAGAAAATGTTGGCAGATTCTCCCCATCAGCCTCGTCACTTTTGGCCCGTGTAATTTCATGTTGAGCTGAACTTTCTTTGCCCTCTGAATCTGAACTCAGGTCAATTTTCACTTCTTCCGGCCTCCTTTGATTAGCGTTAGAAGAAGCTGCTGTAGACCCTCTCGATGTATAGTCAATATGCGTGGCAAGAGGAGTCTGGGCTGGTGAAGATCTATCAGCCATTTTGAACTTCTGCGATTAAAAATCACTGCCTTGAGTATCCTGCAAAAAGATAAAGAAAATGTTTAACCAAACTATGTGTGGTGTATTGGGAAGAAATCAGGAGCTCCTCAAAATAATAAAATCGAAGTAACCGATATTTTTCCTTTCTTTGGGCAATTTATCAATTTTTTTTTTCTTCTCCAAACTTTTCTCTGATCTTCATTATTTCTTGTTGCTTTAACCTTATCCGTACGCCCTGGGGTCATTTTGTACCCCTGGGGTTGTATTCTTGATATTTTAGAATACTTGTAATACGAATATCTCTTTGAAACTTTCAGTATTTCTCAAAAAATCATTTTGACATACTGCTATGCAAAGCGTACGGATTGGATTAACAAGTAAATTTCCTCTTTGGAAAGTGGTGGCACAGAGTTTCCCACATCGTATGGATACGATAGAAAAACACGACGTACAGATAGGGTTAAAAATGATATATATATATATTTATATATAAATAACATGCATAACAAGATGGGGGACACAGGCGCTGGTCAATTTTAGAGCATGTGGAGTATATATTGGTATCTTCTTAAATTTAGTTCATTTATCTTGCTTTTGATTTTTAAAAAACAGAAGTCAAGATATCTACGATTGTATGAGATGTGGGCCATCTGGTGTCGGAGGTAAAATTAGTGAGAAAAAGGCCACCAAAGTTCAGCGACTTCAAAACTTTGAGTGTCCTTGGAAACTGCAAATGTACTATTGTTCTTTATCCCTCTTTGATTAATGTTTTCCATTAAAATCCATGCGGAAATGTGTTTGTAATTGTAGGCCTACATAAAAGAAGCCATTTGCCAAAAATCAATAAAAATTGCCTACCAGCGCGGAAAAATTTTGGTTTCTTTGATTTTATTATATTATATTGACAAGCGCCTGATTTCACCACGATGTTACACATTCATAAAAATAATAACTGCATTTATACATAAAGCGCTACATGCTGTACAACATACTCTTAGGCTAGGACATTCTTATTAAGCACTTTTAAACTTTACAACCATACTTTTTTTTTTCAAACAACAGTTTTCCCTATGAAGGAGCAAGCTACCACCTTAAGGAACAGTTCAATTAAATCAAACTTTATCAAACTAATCTTTCGATCATGCCTACCAATTTTCAAGTTTATAGGAATCAGATGATTTGTAACCAGTCGTTGTTGACCCCCCCCCCCCCCCCGGCGGAGCCACTGACTAAAGTGTCTTTAGGCCATTCCTAAAGGGGGGACATTTCTCGTTCTAATGCACAGTAGAATTGTAAATGGGCTGATCCAACAATGTCATGCTTATAACAGCGCCTGAACTACAACAGGGAACTGCAGCTTTTTCTTTCCTAATCCTTACTATCGTCATTTTCCTCTACTTCATTTGTATGTTTGTCACACTCTTGTGACCAGATATTTTCTGGGGCGCCTTGATAGTCGAAGCAGACTTTGTGCTGTTGAAGCCAGAGAGGTGAGCAGAGTAAGTCTGATTCCCGGTAGGGACTTCTCTGCTGACACCCACCCCTAGGCGCTCATATGACCTTATGCACTTGCGAGCGGCGTAAAACCTGTACTAATACAATAACATTTTTAAATTCCTCTTTATTTAAATACCTTTCCAATGAAATAAAACAGACATAACCCTTTGAAAAAGTTCAAAATCCAAAAAAAAAAATTTGGACCGTGGAAAACCTGTGGGTCCTCACCGTGAAATCCACCATCATATAGATCTAGATCTATGTCTATTCAGGTAATTTCAAGAGTCCCAGAAAGTGTAAAATTTTTCTTTTCCCTATTGTTTTCTTTTTTTTTATCAGCGAGCGGCCCGCGAGGGCTGGTTTTTTTCCACAGACATAACATTTGATAGTCTCGTCAAATAAACAAAAAAGTAATACGGTCGAACCTGCCATGACAGGCACCTGTATAAATCTAGCATGGTCGCGACTGCGATTTTTTGCATTTTTTGGTCCGCGAATCGCGGCCGCAATTTTTACATTTTTCAAAAAAGACCCCCCCAAAAAAAGCTACTTCATAACATATTAGACTTTTACTTTGATAAGTTTTAAGATGTCCCTGTTTACCTATTTTCATGCGGAGAATAGTACATTACATACTATTTATATTGTTGTCTGTCTTTTAATTTTTCCCTTTTTGTTGTGTTTTAATTTGTCAGTGTGTCAATTTTTCAAAATTTTTTTCTGAAGATGTGTTTTTCCGTTTTTTAGTGTGTTTATACAGCGTAATGTCATATTTTAATTTAATGCTGTTCCTACCCTTTTAAAAATATATATGTGTTACGTAAGAGCGTGTCTCCACCAAAACCGAATACTGACACTGGCACCCCCCAATTGTGAGTGTGATTCCATAATTTACATGCAATATCCTGTAGGCCTACTTTTTAAAAAATTACACACATTTAGGGTTAAAACAGCCCATCTTCGGATAGGTGGACAAGCGCCCTTATTTGTTAATTTTCGTGGTTATTTATCCATGCTGTTCTAATTTTGGTTTCATTCTGTCATGAAATCTTTATTTTTCACATTTTTACCCTAGGGTGACTACAAATGACATTCTGGATGTTTAAAACAGAGCACAAGAAATTCTGGTGCTTTAGATTGTTACCTCTCAGCATACGTCTTCACAGAGAGTTGAAAGCTTGAAAATTAATGGCCACTTTTTTGTGGCAACTTTAGGCAGCTTTTGGACAAAAAAATGGCAACAAACGCAGTGCTAGATAAATACAGCCACCTGTACAAAAGGCCACGTTCCATTTCCCCCCTAGCGTTTTTTCTATAATGTAACTGTGTGAAACGGTCACCTCTGTCCAATGTGGCCCCGGCCACCTAATTTTATCAATCCACGGTCAAATTTACCTGCATCAGGTGGCCAGGCTTGATCACTCATTGCCGATGCTTTGTTATAAATTTTCAATCGACCTTTCACGCCATCATAATTCATTCACCTGTTGTTATTGTTAGTTCCTCCTCCAATGAATGTTTGGTCACATTGACCAACAATGGGTAGACCTAACAATGAATTTTCAACTACTGGGGAGGGAAAAGGGTGATCAACAGAAACATTATATATATAGGGTATAATAAAAGCCCCGCCAACTACTCATATAAAAATCGTATGAGAGGTGACTGATCACTGTTTTGTTTCTAATCTGTAACAAAGTTACAATGGACATTGACGAGAACTTGTGACAGCAGTTCGGGATTGTAAGCTGGCATGTCATTAGTTTAACCTTTTCTCTGATTGGTTGCCGAGTTTCATTTATTTTCGTCACGGCGCACCGGCAGTTGAATTTCAGTTGCTGCAGGGGGTTCCTCACGTTTGGAATGCGTGGTCTAGTTTCCAGCTCTAGTGTTTTATCAATGGATGGGTGGTAATTTTAAGTTGGTATGTAAAATGTACTAAGCGCAGAGATCTGAAATTTTACTGTAATAAAGAAGACATGTGGGGCGCCTGTGTGGTCAGCGATCAACCCGCAGCTCTGCTTAGTTTTCGAACTGCAGAGGAAATTCGCACAAACACAGCAATATCTCCGGTTCTAGAAATCGTTCGGGATAGTAGGCATGTCATTAGTTTAACCTTTCCTCTGATTGGTCGCAGAGTTTCATTTATTTTCGTCCTCGAGTTTTCCCGTAACTATACTTAAAAGAGAGTCACTTCTGATTCCGAGCGGCCCAAAAATTACCCCTCGCGCGGAGGACGATTTCCGACCCAAGGCGCAGCGGACGATTGGCAATGGACTCTACCTACTCGGTGGCAATTGACACCAGTGTCAATAAAGTCAATTGCCACCGTGTCACTCGGTGGCAATTGACGCTACCATAGTAATTATGTACGCTAGCCAAGCAGTCTAGCCATGGCCTAGCAGTCTAGCCGTCATTCAGTACAGCTAGCTTCTTCCTAGACTTAATGATCCTAATCATTCCGTTCTAACCTAAATGCTAAATTGTCGATTTGGTAGTTTTGTTCGTTAACTCACTGGGGACCAATCACGAGTTATCTCGTGATGGCTTCCCGTCGCCTGAGGACCGATCACGAGTTAACTCGTGATGAGAATAAAAACCCGAAAAATCGTCCAACCCCATATATTATCCATGTTTATTGTAATATCCGGGTACTCGATCCATTCCTTCTTCCGGTGACCTAAAGAAGAGTGACTCTCAACGAACGAGGGAGATTTTGAAGTTTGTTTTTCGATCGACATCAAATCATGTCTCGACCCCGGCGAAAAAAGGCTACTGAAGTGATTGAGTTCTTTCAGACGCTCGACTCCGACGTTGAAGAAACTGATTCTGATGGGGAATTTTTGATTCAGGTGAGAAATATTTACATCTTGGTGATAATAGGGTGTTATCACTGCATCTCGGGACTGACTATCACGACTGAGGAGAGAATTTTG